>NC_084622.1:27943543-28096043 GCF_033978795.1 Nerophis ophidion
ATTTACTTTTTGGCCCAATAAATATGGACAGTGTAATAAATTGATCCAGGGTTTTTTTGGTAAGCAAATGGGATTCAAATCTGAAACATGCTAGGGTCCTCATAATGTTGCATAAATCAATAAATCTGTCAAACTGGAGTTGAATATTGCATTTGTGTCTCTCTGCAGTTCTTTTTCTTTTTGATAATCCTCTTCGCCTGTGAAGTGGCTGCTGCCATCTGGGGCTTCATGAACAGAGACACAGTGAGGACACACACACACCATCTACACTTCAACGTTAGTGATTTGTGATTTAAAAAAACAAAACAACTCATGTCACTGCAGATCTCCAAAGAACTGATCAACTTCTACGACTCGGCGTACATCAAGGCTGTGGATGTGTCAGGCTCCCCCAGTAAAGACGCTGCCATTAAGGTGCTGGATGTCTTTCACACCACGGTAAGATCAAATCGTATCTAAATATACCAATATAACACTCACGTTTGACTAAAATACATATTATCATATTGACTAGGATATAAGACAACTACTGAATATAGGACAATGTATCATTTTCATCTTTCCTGAAATCTACTTTTTAAGGCAAAGTCTAAATCATGTTATCAATAATACAATAAAAATAGGACACAAAGGTCCCTCTGATATCGCTGTTCATTGGTTTCAGACATAATGATAATTGATTTCTACAAAATAGGAAAGCTTAATTATGAATCTGATATTTTCATAGCTAGAACCAAAAACCCCCCCCCCAAAAAACACATTTATGACCTTCCGATTATATATATATATATATATATATATATATATATATATATATATACACTCTCACACACACACATATGTACAGTAAATATATATACAGACACACGCATATACATATATTTATTTATTTTATTTTATTTTTTTACTTAATCAATCCAACAAAGTAACACACAATAATATCATAATAATAGAATTCCAATTCCAAAATCAAACCCAGCCCGGCAACATTCAGAATAGCAATCAACAGAGCAATATTTTAATTGATGTAATTATGAATCTGATATTTTCATAGCTAAAGCCAAACCCCCCACCCAAAAGACACATTGACGACCTTCTGACATTATGAGAGCCCTCTAGACAAGAACCTTTATTCACCTTTACACTCTTTTAATCCAATATAGTAACATTTCCTGAGGCTGAGCCAATCAGTGGCCACAATACTGAACAGTGTGCTCTGATTGGTTTGGTTTCCTTTAGTGGCTAATACTACTGTAGTAATAATATCTTTTGTTTATTTAGTCATGTTTGTGCATAAAATTGCTTAATTTAGGACTAAAAAATTGTAGAGTTGGCTTTAATAAATAAATACATATAAAAATAAACAATCTGCAATGTGGGGAAGCCACAATATTGCGATATGGCAAAGGACAACTGTATCATATTTTGTAGTTGCTGGACAGTTGTTCATTGATCAGCACTATGATATTTTTTCATCATAGCTCCTCTCTTGTTTGTTAACCTGCTAACAAACTTCAGGTCACTATTTTCCCCAACTGTGTCACAGCTGGCAGATGTGAGTGACAGGAAGAAAAGTAATTTGGCGCCACTCTTTGGTTTGCATGTAAAAATGAACAGTAGTACATCAATTTACGAGCCTAATTGTTTCTTTTGACAAAGCGCCTTTTTCAGTCGTTCTTTTCATGTTTACCCCAATCATTATAAATATTTTATGCTGTATTTTTTGTTTTCCAATTGTGTGGTTGTATCTGATAATGTACTCAACGTGTGTACATATTTAGAAAAATGATAAAGAGCCTTGTCATTCATTTCAGCTGGACTGCTGTGGTAAAGGAGACGACACAGCGCTCTTCAAACAAGTTGCAAGCACTTTGTGTCCTAGAAAGTCTCCAGAAGATTTTCTTAGGTCTCAGGTAATACATGCTTGTTTTTCTTTTTATCTTTATACACACACACACACACACACGCACACACCCACACACACACACACACACATATATATATATATACATATATACATACATATACATATATACATACAGTATATACACATATATATATACATACATATATATATATATATATATATATATATATATATATATATATATCCAGCCATCCATGAGATATATATATATATATATATATATATATATATATATATATACATACACACACACACACACACACACACACACACACACACACACACACACACACACACACACACACACACACAGGTTTTTCCAAGGAATTTATTTGCTTTACGATTTTTGACTTGACCAACAACGACACCTTATAGCAGGGTTGTCAAACTAATTTTAGCTCAGGGGCCACATTGAGGAAAATCCCATGTGAGCAGGACTGGTAAAATCATAATAACTTAAAAATAAAGACAATTTCATATTGTGGTTTTTGTTTTACTTTGACCAAAAATAGAACAAGCACATTCTGAAAATGTACATATCACAATAACTTACTTTGGCAAAACACTCAATGGAAATTTTAAGGAAAAAATGGATGCAGTTTCATAATCATAATGTTGGGATGTCGCATGGCTGCAGTTGTGTGTCCCCGAGTATGCAAGAATCCAGGAGAGTTGCGTGGAGGTAAGATGAATTTAATACACAAAAGAAAATAACAAAAGCAAACATAAAGCAGTCGTGCAGATAAACGTTCTCAACATAATGTTATCATCGAGCACTGAGGAGTGCTCGAGTGAAACATAAATAGACACTAGTGTGATTGACAGCAGGTGTGAACCGCTGCCAATCAACGAAAAGAGAAAAATAGTGCTCCGTGAATAAAAACAGGAAATACAACAAAATAAGAGCACTGAACCGGCAGTAAATACAAAAACACAAAAAACTAACAGAAATGAAGTGACACATCGTTACAGGACCTCCCCCTCAAGGAACAGATACCAGATGTTCCCTGGGAAAGAAAAAAAAATGGAAAAAAGTCCAAAATGTAAGGGAGGGTGGAGGGAGGATTTGGTGGAGGGTTGCCAAACCTCGTGTCCCCGCAGCCAGCGAGGGAAAGTCAGGTGGCGGCGCCGCGTAGAGCGCCGCTGGAACTGGCGAGGCGGGCGGCCAGGGAACGGCCAAATCACTGGCCGAAAAAGAGGAGAGTGCGCAGGGCACGGCCACATCCACGGCCGACGTAGAAGCGGGCGCGCTGAAGCAGGCCGGGAAGCAGAAGACGTAACCGGCGGCGTGGAAACCGCAGGCGTCATCAACGGCGTGGAAGTGGCAGATGTCATCGGCGGCGTGAAAGCGGCGGATGTCATCGGCGGCGTGAAAGCGGCGGACGTCATCGGCGGCGTGAAAGCGGCGGACGTCATCGGCGGCGTGAAAGCGGCAGACGTCATCGGCGGAGTGAAAGCGGCAGACGTCATCGGCGGCGTGAAAGCGGCAGACGTCATCGGCGGAGTGAAAGCGGCAGACGTCATCGGCGGCGTGAAAGCGGCAGACGTCATCGGCGGCGTGAAAGCGGCAGACGTCATCGGCGGCGTGAAAGCGGCAGACGTCATCGGCGGCGTGAAAGCGGCAGACGTCATCGGCGGCGTGAAAGCGGCAGACGTCATCGGCGGCGTGAAAACGGCAGACGTCATCGGCGGCGTGAAAGCGGCAGACGTCATCGGCGGCGTGAAAGCGGCAGACGTCATCGGCGGCGTGAAAGCGGCAGACGTCATCGGCGGCGTGAAAGCGGCAGACGTCATCGGCGGCGTGAAAGCGGCAGACGTCATCGGCGGTGTTGAAGCGGCAGACGTCATCGGCGGTGTTGAAGCGGCAGGCGTCATCGGCGGCGTGAAAGCGGCAGATGACGCCGGGCGAGGAGCAGCAAATGCCGGCCGAGGAGTAGCGGATGCCGGCGGTGACGAAGCCCGGCGTGGTGCTGCTCTTGGCGGTGGAGCCGTGCGTAGTGCTGCTGATGTCAGCGTTGCAGCTGTGCGTGGAGCCGGCGTTGGAACTCGGCGTGGAGCCGGCGTAGGGGCTAGGCGTGGAGCCGGCGTAGGGGCTAGGCGTGGAGCCGGCGTAGGGGCTAGGCGTGGAGCCGGCGTAGGGGCTAGGCGTGGAGCCGGCGTAGGGGCTAGGCGTGGAGCCGGCGTAGGGGCTAGGCGTGGAGCCGGCGTAGGGGCTAGGCGTGGAGCCGGCGTTGGGGCTGTGCGAAAACCCGCCAGGCACGTAGATGTCTCCGTGGAAGGAGACGCTTGCGAAGATGACAGCGGTGTGTGCCTGGCTGCACCGCAGTGTATTGTGGGCCCCCCTCCACTAGGCGGCTGCCAGAAACCGTCCACACTTGCGGGAAGACATGCCTGCTCGTCGGCGTCCCCCGGTGCGAAAACCAGGGACGGGCGGGAGGAGGCCAGGAAGAGGGACGAAGACACGTCCCGCGCCGAGTCCCAGCAGGAGGACAAAAGTGACCTCACTGTGGGCTCCACTGGAGCTCTCGGCGATCCAAAAAAGAGAGCGGGAGCTGGCAGAAAGAGCAGCCGGGGAGCAGCCGCTGGAAGCTGCGTAGGAGCAGGGAGAAGCAGCTCAGCAGACGACGGGAAGGATGGCGGCGGCGGACGTGCCGGTCGGAGAGCCGCAGTCGGCGACGGAGCCGCAGGAGCCGCGAGACGTGAAGGAGGAGGCGGGCGCGCCGGTCGGTGAGCCGTAGCCGGCAGCGTTGCCGAGAGGAAGGATGGCGGCGGAGGACGCGCCGGTCGGAGAGCCGTAGCCGGTAGCGTTGCCGCGGGAGCCGCGAGGCATGCAGGAAGTGGCGGACGTGCTGGTCGGAGAGCCGTAGTCAGCCGTCGAGCCGAGAGGAAAGATGGCGGCGGGGGACGCGCCGGTCGGAGAGCCGAAGCCGGTGGCGTTGCCGCGGGGAGAGGGTCCGCATCTGTTGGCTGGGACCGCACAAACCTGGCCTTCAAGTCCTCCAGGAATTGTGCGGTCCAGAACGTCGGCTGAGGATTGCCGACAGGGATTCTCGCGAGGACACTTTCTTCTGGCTCGATGATACTGTTGGGATGTCGCATGGCTGCAGTTGTGTGTCCCCGAGTATGCAAGAATCCAGGAGAGTTGCGTGGAGGTAAGATGAATTTAATACACAAAAGAAAATAACAAAAGCAAACATAAAGCAGTCGTGCAGATAAACGTTCTCAACATAATGTTATCATCGAGCACTGAGGAGTGCTCGAGTGAAACATAAATAGACACTAGTGTGATTGACAGCAGGTGTGAACCGCTGCCAATCAACGAAAAGAGAAAAATAGTGCTCCGTGAATAAAAACAGGAAATACAACAAAATAAGAGCACTGAACCGGCAGTAAATACAAAAACACAAAAAACTAACAGAAATGAAGTGACACATCGTTACACATAATGAAGAACAAAATGAGCTTTTAATTTGTATATTTACAAAACCATTAAACTTTGAGCACTTCCTGTTTAGGATTCTAATGTTGGCAGTTCACCCTTAAAGATGTGTTTTGAGAAGCAACCTCAAACCACCGCATTGGTGACAGCCGCAACTGCCACAACACATTCATTTATCATCATTCAAATATTACAATTATCATATAAACAAAACAATTATTAACCACACAATGGCTGAAATCAAGGTAACATAACTACAAACATAAAACTAAATAAAACAAACAATAAATGTAGAAACAGACATTTTTACAATGGATTTTAGGGTGAGCATCGTGCTGTCAAACAATTGCAAACACTGCACGGAACTTTAACTACGAAGATGATGGTCATGTGGATTTGAGTCCTAGCATCTTACCGTTTCGTTATTTTACCCGATGAGTCGATAACTTACAATGAAAGAAGGTTTATTGCGTAGCTACTGCACAAATTGGAGTAGCGGCAGCTAATCCAGAGGGTGTGTAAAGTCAGCTGACACATCATCTTTAAAACAGTGCCATATGTAACAAGGGTTACACTTGAATTGCTATTGCGACATCTAGTGGATACATGTAGAACAGCGTTATTCATTAAAGGATTGCAGCTCATTTTTATCCTTAGCAAATTCATTTTGGAGGCTGGGGGCCAGTTTAAACCTGTTTGCAGGCCGGGCCGTACGTTTGACACCCCTGCCTTGTAGCCTTCAAGTGTATTCTAATGACAAGCAGCTTTGAGAGAACCATATAGTGGATGTAGATTATGGCTCTCTCAAAAACAATTGTGCTCTAATAACAAATGTTGCGGTTAAATTAAGTCATTACTTTAATCATAATCAGAACTATTTTAATGCCAGGAAGGTGGGCAACAATAACTATTTGACTTATTCAATATACAATGCTGTAGTGCAATTACATTAAAGACAACGATAACAACTTATTAATAATGATATCTTAACAATAAAGCCAATAAAGATATGACGATGACAGACGTTTGAGCGCTTTGTGTCAAAATCCATAATCTCCTACTGTGTGACTCAGATGTGCTGCTTGAAAGGTGGAAAAAAAAATGTCATTCTTTGTGTTGCCTTCCAAACAGAGCTGTCACGACAAACTGATCGAGCTCTTTTCAGAGAAGCTCTATCTGATTGGTCTGGCTGCTCTCGTGGTGGCCGTCATCATGGTGAGGGCCATGCCTAAGACTACATTAGTTGTACTGTGCACGTCACAACAAATATTGGCTGAGTGAACGTGTCATTTTTTTCTTCTTCCAGATCTTCGAGATGATCTTTACCATGGTGCTCTGCTGTGGGATCCGTAACAGCGCAGTAGCGTACTGAGCCCACGCAGTAGTGACAAGCATTATTTAATGGACTTATTTTTTTTACGCTGCAGCTCATCTTTTCTTATAATTACAACTCAGCCTGGTGGATATTTCTGCTTTTTTTCTTTGACTAAAACATACAAGGTTTTTTGTTTTTTTTATACGATGCCTGTCGTCAACCCACCTTCTTTATGGAGTATCTTAACTATCAATCATAACAACTTTCTACTAAATGTGTGGCATAGTTCTCTGAGTTAGTGAACCGATGTTTTTATGGATGTATAAATTGTACATATGCACGTCTCATGTTAGTAACAGAGAGACTTCATGCCTCCCTGCAGTCTTACTCTTTTAATAATAATAATGCATTAGATTTATATAGCGTATCTCTAGAAACTCCAAGCGCTTCACAGAAAACTGACAACCCATAATTCATTTGCTCCACATTCACATGGTTGTGGTGGTAAGCTACATTTGCAGCCCCAGCTGCCCTGGGCTGGATTGACGGAAGCAAGGCTGCTCTCCCACCACCACCAAACATTCATTCACATTCATACACAGGTGTCTTGCCAAAAGACACAACAGCCGTGACTAGGATGCGGGAATCAAACCTGGAACACTCAAAATGCTGGCACGGCTTTTCTACCATCTGAGCCACCTGGTCTTTGTCACTACTTTGTGTGTTTGTAGTCAGCAGTGTTAAATAAAACCGTCTTCTTGCTGTTTCAAGTCTTGTCTTATTAAATTGTTTACAAACACTTCACCTATCCTGTATCCATCCATCCATTTTCTACCGCTTATTCCCTTTCGGGGTCGCGGGGGGCGCTGGCGCCTATCTCAGCTACAATCGGGCAGAAGGCGGGGTACACCCTGGACAAGTCGCCACCTCATCGCAGGGCCAACACAGATAGACAGACAACATTCACACTCACATTCACACACTAGGGCCAATTTAGTATCCCTATTAAATAATCTACTGTAATACCCTGCATCACCACCAGAGGGCAAAAGACTAATGAACAACTATTCTCTAAATCCAAATTATTACACCTGATCCCAGCAGTGCAGCACATCCAAAAGAGACCTGACTTGTATTTCTGGCACAAACACACACCCATGTGCACATCTTACTCCTCAGTGGTGATGAGGTCATAGGTTTGAATCCCAGTGGGGATGGCTTTGGTTCAGACTTGTTTAGGTTTGTCGATGCACACCCAGTGGTAAATAGCTTTGTTGCTGCAAACTTGTTATTCTAATGACGGTGGACCTACTACTGGCAAACAAGCCTGCTCAGTGGCCTTGTGGTTAGAGTGTCTGCCCTAAGATCGGTAGGTTGTGAGTTCAAACCCCGGCCGAGTCATACCAAAGACTATAAATCATCCAGGGTTGGAATTGGGGGTTAAATCACCAAAATGATTCCCGAGCGCGGCCACCACTCCTGCTCACTGCTCCCTTCACCTACCAAGAGGTGGAACAAGGGGATGGGTCAACTGGCGTGGTTAATTTCACCACACCTAGTGTGTGTGTGTGACTATCAGTGGTACTTTAACTGTAATTGTCTACTGTATATCCAGCACATGATAGCTGTAAAATGTACTTGAATATGTTGATTATTTTATGGTTTTATTGTTATGGTTTGATTATTTGATGGTATTTTACATTATTATTTTAATTCAGAATGTTGTCATTTTCTCTTTCCGTTTGAGCCTCACACATGCTTGTGATTATCACTTTGGCCAGCAGATGTCGCTGCTGCATCTGCAAAAGCTGTAACGACCTTTTTTTTTAGATCATAACATCCCATCCATCCATCCATTTTAGGCCGCTTATTCCCTTTTGGGGTCGCGGGGGGCGCTGGCGCCTATGTCAGCTACAATCAGGCGGAAGGCGGTGTACACCCTGGACAAGTCGCCACCTCATCGCAGGGCCAACACAGAGAGACAGACAACATTCACACTCACATTCACACACTAGGGCCACTTTAGTGTTGCCAACCTATCTATCCCCAGGTGCATGTCTTTGGAGGTGGGAGGAAACCGGAGTACCCGGAGGGAACCCACGCATTCACGGGGAGAACATGCAAACTCCACACAGAAAGATCCCGAGCCTGGGATTGAACCCAGGTCTGCAGGACCTTAGTATTGTGAGGCAGACGCACTAACCCCTCTTCCACCGTGAAGCCCCATCATAACATCCCATTAATGTCTAACAGTACTCCAAACTTCTGATTTTTTTTTTTTTTTTTAAGATCATCAACCGGCTACTTTATTAGGCATGCCCGCACAATCGAATGGAATACAAGGAAATAACTAAGCAGCTTTTTAGAATAAGAAAATACTTGACATCATCAGAGCAGTAATAATTTAACAGTATGTTTATTATTCTTGTAGTTTGGATTGGTGCAGAACTGCCAAGGTGTGCCAAGTCCATGCAGTTATTTCCCTAATCAGACTTCAATTACACGATGTCAAGGAAATACTGCATGTTTTTTGCTAAATGATGTCAAGTCGAGTCAAAAACACAATTTCACACGTTGTGTTTCACAACATTGTTTATCAACATTGTGTTCTTCCGGAGAACATTATGGTTATGAGTGGAATACAATCACCTTCTTATTTAACAACTGAAAGCAGTTGCCAGGCAACCAGTGCAGACATCACGGTGTTATTGCTGTGTGCCAAGAAATATTTTGGCCCAGTAACCACAACCCCAACCTAAAAAACAACCTTGCACTTATAAATAATAGCATCTAAGAGAGGACCTGGACAGGTTATAATGTAACTGTCACAAAAGTGAGTCTACTCCTCACATTTCAGCAACATTTGATGACATTGTATCCTCTCGAGGGACAAAACTATAGAAATTAAACTTGGATACTGCTTGGAGTAAACAAAATAATTGTGTTTTGTGGTGTTAGTGCCATGTAGAAGCATTTAAGTCTCATCTTAAAACTCATTTGTATACTCTAGCCTTTAAATAGACCTCCTTTTTAGACCAGTTGATCTGCCGCTTCTTTTCTTTCTCCTATGTCCCCCCCTCCCTTGTGGAGGGGGTCCGGTCCGATGACCATGGATGAAGTACTGACTGTCCAGAGTCGAGACCCAGGATGGACCGCTCGTCGGGACCCAGGATGGACCGCTCGCCTGTATCGGTTGGGGACATCTCTACGCTGCTGATCCGCTTCAGATGGTTTCCTGTGGACGGGACTCTCGCTGCTGTCTTGGAGCCACTATGGATTGAACTTTCACAGTATCATGTTGGACCCGCTCGACATCCATTGCTTTCGGTCCCCTAGAGGGGGGGGGTTGCCCACATCTGAGGTCCTCTCCAAGGTTTCTCATAGTCAGCATTGTCGCTGGCGTCCCACTGAATATGAATTCTCCCTGCCCACTGGGTGTGAGTTTTCCTTGCCCTTTTGTGGGTTCTTCCGAGGATGTTGTAGTCGTAATGATTTGTGCAGTCCTTTGAGACATTTGTGATTTGGGGCTATATAAATAAACATTGATTGATTGATTGATGTCTAGGGCTGCAGGACTGCTGCCAGCAAGGAAAAGCTGCGGTTAATTGAGGGAAACATGAATTCCAACATGTACAGTTGGACCTCAACTTAAGAGTGCCCCAACTTGAAAGAGTTTTGAGATAAGAGTTGCCCAGTTACAAGAGACCCCTGCTTAGTGTTGTCCCGATACCAATATTCTGGTACCGGTACCAGAATTATTTAGATACTTTTGCATTATTGACTTAATTTTAACAAAAAATCTTACGGTACATTAAACATATGTTTTTTATTGCAAGTTTGTCCTTAAATAAAATAGTGAACATACAAGACAACTTGTCTTTTGTTAGTATTAAAAAGTAAACAAAGGCTCCTAATTTAGCTGCTAACGTATGCAGTAACATATTGTGTCATTTTCCATTCTATTATTTTGTCAACATTATTAAGGACAAGTGGTAGAAAATGAATTATTAATCTACTTGTTCATTTACTGTTAATATCTTCTTACTTACTCTTTTAACATGTTCTATTTACACTTCTGTTAAAATGTAATAATCACTTATTCTTCTGTTGTCTGGATGCTTTACATTAGTTTTGGATGATACCACAAATGTGGGTATCAATCTGATACCAAATTGTTACAGGATCATACGTTGGTGAAATTCAAACTCCTCAAGTGTCTAGGGACATATTTCTTGAGTTTATAAACATTATATACATTTTTTTAAAAACTAAAGATGTTGTGATGCCAAAAAATATTGACGTAATCATAGTAGTATCGACTAGATACGCTCTTGTACTTGGTATCATTACAGTGAATGTTAGGTGTAGATCCACCAATGGCGTTTGTTTACATTTTGACGCCGGCGAGCTACGATGTGGATTGAAGCACGCATAGCTAGTCCTCGTCCTGCAGGGATGATACTTATAAGAAACTTACTGTATTTGTCGCCATGGAGGCAAAGATTAGTGATTTAGAAGTAGCTAAAAAACTGCCGGCTGGGGCTGGACTTTAGCCACTAGCTAGCTCGCCATGTCTTAAAGCACCTCTTCTGGTGGGCGTTACAATGTTATAACTTCACATTTATCGTTAGTTTTTAAGCCAAAATGCGTCCGTTCTCCCCTTTCTGTCTACACACAATGTCTGCTCCGTGATTGTGCGCTACCGATCATTATTGTCTCCTCGTAAACCAGCCATTACACGACGTGACGACGACAGGGGATTGGGGGGGTGGCGGACTAGTACTTTTCAGAGGCGGTATAAGACCGAATATGATTCATTAGTATCGCGGTACTATACTAACACCAGTATACTGTACAACCCTACCCCCCTGTTGGCTTAGCAGATGTCACAGCGAACCCTGTAAGATCCACCCAAAACATCTGGTTTTACTCGCCGGCGTTAGCTTATAGTTAGGGATCGACAGACCTTGTTTTCCAAAAGCACAGGAAGGAAGAGAGCGAATGTGAAGAACAACGCTGAAAACAAAAAGTGTATGTTTTAATTGGGTCAAAAAACGAGATCACAACTTGGCAAAGCAGTTGGAGCGGATCACTGCTCGTCTGCGCCATACTGAAGCAGAATGAGTCTTACGCCAGCCAAGAATGTTAAAATTACATCTAAAACACGGACTTTTATCCTTGAAAATATGGAAAAGCTGCTGATGGTGTGTTTGATGGCGAAGCAGCTGGAGGGAGACACCATAGAAGTCCACTCTCTAAGGTAAATAATAATTACTTCATAAAACTACTGTAGTTGTTTGTAGTACAAACCCCAAAAACAGTGAAGTTGACACGTGTAAATCGTAAAAAAAAATAAAAAAATACAATGATTAAATAGACTTTGTTATTTTTTGCAAATATTAGCTCATTTGGAATTTGATGCCTGCAACATGTTTCAAAAAAGCTGGCACAAGTGGCCAAAAAGATTGAGAAAGTTGAGGAATGCTCATCAAACACTTATTTGGAACATCCCACAGGTGAACAGGCTAATTGGGAACAGGTGGGTGCCATGATTTGCGAACAAATGCGTATGCAAATCGTCCAACAGTTTAAAAACAACATTTGTCAACAAGCAATTGCAAGGAATTTAAGGATTAGTTTAAAAACAACATTTGTCAACAAGCAATTGCAAGGAATTTAGGGATTTTACCATCTACCGTCTGTAATATCATCAAAAGGTTCAGAGAATCTGGAGAAATCACTGCACGTAAGCGATGATATTACGGACCTTGGATCCCTCAGGCGGTACTGCATCAAAAAATGTGTAAAGGATATCACCACATGGGCCGAGGAACAATTAAGAAAACCACTTTCAGTATCTACAGTTTGGCACTATGGGGGTTGTGGTGGGCGTGGCCTGGTACCTGCAGCGAAGCGAGGTGTGGCAGGACCGGCTTCAAGATTGGCGACAGGTATGTGGATGACACAGCTGAAAGTGTTTGTCTAATCACCTGTCGCTCTGTTAAAGGCAGCAGTCGGGAAGGAGAAGTTGTTGAAGCTGGAGCACACGCGAGAGAAACAACAGCAGACAATTGCTGAAAAGCACAGAAAATACACTTTTATTGCAAAATAAAACAGTGTTGTAACCCTGAGCCGGATTCCTGTCAGAATGTTTGGTGGTCCGAGGAACCCTGAGGAGGGAAACCTCCACAATTTGGCGCCCAACCTGGCTGGACCACCGGAGATGGGGGAAAATGACCCCTGGACGGACCTTAATCCGCGTGACTCCCCTTCTGCTCTTTCCCCGCAGGTCCCGACTGCTGTCCTCAGAACATCTCCCGCGCAGACGGCCCCTCAAACGCTTGGGCAGGCGGGCCGGAGGCGTGGGCGGCCCGATCACGCGCGTCAGGGACCTCAGCTGGTGGAGGTGGGGCGCGTGGTCGTGGTCGCCGGCCCTTCCATGCCCTCCCCTGACCCGGGTGAGACGTACGGTATCAAGGTAACGATGCAAGGGAGTACATACCACGCGATGGTGGATTCAGGCTGCGGGCAGACCATGATCCATCAGAACCTGGTTCGACCCGGGGCTTTGAGGCAGGCAACACGACTAAAAATCAGGTGTGTTCTTAGGGATGTGCACGAGTACCCTATGGTGCCAGTAGAAATTTGGTATGACGGACAAAAGCATAGGGTCGAGGTAACCGTAATTTTGGGCGCAAATTGGCCGGGGTTTAGACGTTTACTGACACAATGCGTGGGGTGCGTTCACGGACCGTTGGAAAGGGGAGTATCCGCGCAGTTCTCAGTGGCGACGCGGGTCCATCCGACACTGCCGAGCGGGAACCGGCGGGGGCTTCTCTGGAAGCCTCCCCGGGCTCCTACTGGCGCCCTACGGAGGATTTCCCCTCGAGCAGTCTCGAGATGAAACTTTGCGCGCGGCCTGGGACCAGGTGGACTACATCGACGGTCAACAGATGCGCCCGGGAACAGCGCGGGTATTCCCTCACTTCTCCATTATTAGATATAGATTGTACCGAGTGAGCCGTGACACTCAAATTGGAGAGGAAATCACCCAATTGTTGGTACCGAAACGCCGCCGGCAAATGGTTTTCCAGGCGGCGCATGTTAATTCCATGGCTGGACATGTAGGGTATAATAAAACACTCAATCGGGTCATGGCCGGGCATCCGGGCAGATGTGCGCCGTTGGTGCGCTGCCTGCCCGGACTGCCCAGCGGCCACTTTGAAGGCACCTTTGCGCCCATTGCTGCTCATGGATGTCCCATTCGGGAGAATTGGGATGGACCTCATTGGACCATTTCACCCGAGCTCATGGGGGTATCGCTTTGTGTTAGTCCTGGTGGATTACGCAACGCGCTACCCTGAAGCAGTACCCCTGCGCTCCATCTCTGCAAAGAGTGTGGCGCAAGCACTGTTTCAGGTCATCTCCCGAGTTGGAATCCTCAAAAAGATTCTGACAGACCAGGGCACGTCCTTTACGTCTCGCACGATAAAGCAACTGTACGGGTTATTGGGAATTAAAGCGATCCGCACCAGCGTGTACCATCCACAAACGGATGGGCTGGTGGAGTGGCTAAATAAAACGCTACAAACCATGATCCGTAAGTTTACGCACAAGGACAAACCAAATTGGGATAAATGGGTGGATCCCTTAATGTTTGCAATGCGGGAGGTACCCCAATCCTCCACTGGTTTTACACCTTTTTAACTATTATACGGCAAGAAACAACGCGAAGTGTTGGACGTGATTAAAGAAAGTTGGGAGGAGGGTCCAAGCTCTAGCAAAAATGAAATTCAGTACGTCATGGACATGCGGGCGAAACGCCACACGGTGGGGCACTTGTCACGTGATAATTTGCTCCGTGTCCAGGAACGACAACAACGCACGTAGAACAAGGGGACCCAGCTAAGAAAATTTTCACCTGGAGAAAAAGTGCTTGTATTACTCTCAACATCCAGCTCAAAATTACTTGCGAAGTGGCAAAGACCCTTTGAGGTCACACGGCACGTGGGTGATGTAGATTACGAGGTTCGACGCTCGGATCGGGGCGGAGACACGCATATCTACCATCTAAACCTACTGAAGTCATGGAGGGAGGCGGAGCCTGTATTCATGGTAACATTAGTGAGGGAGGAGGAGGAGTTGGGACAAGAGATCCCGCGCTCTGTCCCTCCCTCTCCACTCCCCTGTGATAACCAGCTCACGTTAGCGCAGAAAGCTGATGTTGCTAAGCTGCAGCGGTGCTTCTCTGACGTGTTCTTATGGCGTCACATTAGTGCCAAAAATCCAAGCGCATAATAACTGTTATCGCGCACTGATTCTCCACTTCGTGAGCGCGCGACACCCTTTTGCGCGCGTGCAGTGCCTTTGTGCGCGCGCGGCGCCTTTTTGCGTGCGCGAGGTGTCTTTGATACATATTGACGTTGACCCGCCCTGCTATACTTCTGATTGGCCCTGAGCTATTTTCGCCTGACCAATCAGAAAGGAGGGGCCGTGTAAGCATAACCGGCCACAAAGTGCCAAAACGAAGACTGGGCGCGCGCACATTGGCACTGCGCGCAAGCTAAAAGGTGCCGCGCGCGCGCACAAAGACACCTCGCGGATGCAAACAGGCGCCGCGCACGAGCACAAAGGCACCACACGCGCGCAAAAAGGGTGTCGCGCGCGCACCAAGTGGAGAATCAGCACGCGATAACAGGTTTTCTGCGCATGGATTTTTGGCACTAATGTGACGCCATATGTTCTCCCTTCGGCCCGGCCGCACAAATCTCATCCAGCATTATATTGAAACCAGCCAGGGGGTTACGGTGCGCTCTCGGCCATACAGGCTCCCCGAACACAAATGCAAAATAGTTCGGGAGGAACAAAAATCCATGCTGGAATTGAGGGTAATAGAAGAATCCCACAGTGCGTGGTACAGCCCCATATTTCTGGTAGGGAAGAAGGATGGATCTGTGCGGTTCTGTGTGAATTACCGCAAGGTGAATAAAGTATCACGTTTTGACGCGTACCCCATGCCTCGGGTCGACAAGCTCCTGGATCGGCTGGGCACTGCTCGTTTTTTCACGACACTGGATTCAACCAAGGGCTACTGGCAGATTCCCTTGTCACCAGAGTCCAAGGGAAAAAACGGCCTTTTCCATTCCGGAAGGTTTATACCAATTTGTAACACTTCCGTTTTGCTTGTTCGGTGCGCCCGCCACGTTCCAGCGCCTCATGGACCGGATGCTGAGACCCCACGCTGCATACGCGGCCGCCTATCTGGATGATGTCATCCAGATAGTATGAACACACCCCTCCGACTATCAGGTACGATTAAACTCACTAAAACAGTAGCAACACAATAGAAAGATAAGGGATTTCCCAGAGTTATCCTAGTAAATGTGTCTAAAAACATCTGAATCCGTCCCAATGCAATCGCCTTATTTTTATTTTTTCAAACTGGAATTTATTATTTATTTTTTTTGTAGTCCTTCGCTATCAATATCCTCAAACACGAATCTTTCATCCTCGCTCAAATTAATGGGGAAATTGTCGTTTTCTCGGTATGAATAGCTCTTACTGCTGGTGGGTCCCATTAAAAACAATGTGAATATGTGTGGAGCCCTGCAACTTGTGACGTCACGCGCACATACTTCCGGTAAAGGCAGGGCTTTTCTATTAGCGACCAAAAGTTGTAAACTTTATCGTCGATGTTCTCTACTAAATCCTTTCAGCAAAAATATGTCAATATCGCAAAATGATCAGGTATGACACATAGAATGGACCTGCTATTCTCGTTTAAATAAGAACATCTCATTTCAGTAGGCCTTTAATTTTACATCAAATATTAAAGTTAAAATACCAATGATTGTCACACACATTGGGTGTGGTGAAATTTGTCCTCTGCATTTGAGCCATCCACTGGGAAGTGAGGGGAGCAGTGGGCAGCAGCGGTGCCACGCCCGGGAATCATTTCTGGCGATTTAAACCCCAATTCCAACCCTTGATACTGAGTACCAAGCAGGGAGGCAATGGGTCCCATTTTTTTATAGTCTTTGGTATGACTCGGCCGGGGTTTGAACTCCCAACCTACCGATCTCAGGGCGGAGACTCCAACCCCTAGGCCACTGAGTAGGTATCAGGTGCGCCACTAGACCTAATACTGTACTGGGGCACACCCGGGGCCCAAATTTTTTTTTAGCACTTATTTATCATAAAAAATACATAAATAGTGCTTTAAACTATGAAATCATATCAGATTATGTTGTATGGATCTTTGATTAACCACCTGAAATTAACTAATGCATTTGACCTACTTGTGCACTTTTTTACTCCAGACTAAACTGCTGCTGGTAAAAGCAAAAAGGAAGAGCAATGAATCTTTTTGAAATATATATTGCAGTAATCATCTGCAAATGTAACATCTACAAAAGTAAAACAGAAAATAAAGCACCCCTACATCTCTGGGTTCTTTTATATTATTTAATTTCCATTTATGGCAATGTGGTTAATCCTATTTCAGATACACAAAACTATAAAATATACACAAAACAATAAAGCCACAGTAGTGGAATAAATGAACAACTGTTGTGTGTCTGTTCAGGGAATCATTTTCTGAGAAGTAAACTGCAACGTCTCGTTTTCATTTTTGTAAAGTGGTCAATCACTCTGGACAGACATGGAAATATTACAGTAACTGTTATACAGTTGACCAGTGGTTCCTAACTGGTGGGTCGTGACATAAAAGTGGATTGTGTGTCATTTTCAGTAAGTCGCAGTTAGATGTGTGCATGGAAAAAAAAAGTTTAGGGAGAAAAAAATCAAATTGTGGCAACAAAACCAGATATTTTTAGCCATTTTTCTAGTGACTATTAATGAGTATTTTAGCAAAAGGCAAACCGACTAACAAGTTGGAGGAGGACTCAGGACAGACATGGAAATATATTTAAAAAAAAATCTAAATGGGGCAACAAAACCCGATATTTTCAGCCATCTTTCTGAAAACAAATACAGAAATGTTACTATTTTTTCTGGAAACAAAACCAGATGCTTTAGCTGTTGCCATTTTTCTGGTGACAAAACAAGATTATTTTAGTCAAAGTCACACCGATTAACAAGACAAATCTACTGTGCTATTTTTCTGTGAAATAAACTTGAATGAATTAAAAATTTGGCTCACGACTTGATGATATGGAAAAATGTTTTTCTTCCTGAAGATAAACCATTTGAGAAGCACTCAACTCACACACGCTTACTCCAAATCATCATTGATGCAGAACCAGCAGACAATAACCAACATTATGTTTCATGTCCATTGGAAATTCTCCCGACAGCTCGTACAGCAAATGAATGTTTGTCTTGATACAAGGAATAACGTTAGCTAACTTAGCATCAACTTAAGACGATGATGTTGCCTAGCTAGCTAGGACTTCACTTACATCTCTCATTTCTCGCTGCTTCTTCTCTGCTGCGGGCGAATAACTTTCTTAAATCCATCTAGGAGTTTCAGTTTGAGTCAAATCAAAATCTAAATAATGTAATTAACAAATTGTTGTTGGTTAACGTTACCTACCTCACGCAGTGATTCTCATCCTCTCTCTCTTTTTCTCTGTGTCTCTCTCTCTCTGTCTCTCAACTGAAGTCTCGATCCACACATGAATAAATTACCATATTAAGTAGCCATGTGCTCATTGTTAGTGGAGTGAATACAGTAGCAATCAATTACCATACCAAGTAGTATGTACGCTGTTGTCTATGTTATGTAGACTTAAAACTCTGAAGCGTTTTTTTTTTATTGGTGAAATTTTTACTGGGGCACTGCAGATCAACAGTGGGGCACGTGCCCCAGTGAAATCTGTCTGGCGACACCCCTGGTAGGTATGTTCATAGCTAGAGCATAAAAAAACTTTACTACCTTCAAAATAGGTTTGTAACATTATGAGAGCCCTTCTAAACATGAAATAACACCCTTTAGTCACTTTTACACTCTTTTAATCCAATGTAATAATGCTTCTGAGGCTGAGCCAATCAGTGGCCACGATACTGAACAGCACACTTTGATTGGTTTGTTCTCCTCCGGTGGCCAGTACTACTGTAGTATTAATATGTTTTGTGTATTTAGCCATTTTATGTTTTGAAATGCTTATTTAGGACCTACAAATTGTACCATATGCTTAAAAAACAAACACACGTGCACACACACACACACACACACACACACACACACACACACACACACACACACACACACACACACACACACACACACACACACAGACACACACGAACACATGCACACACACACAAGCACGCACACACATTCTTGTGTTTCTTCCCTTCCTGAGACCTCTGTAAAATTCCTACATCCTTTTCTAGATTTATATAACCAATAATATGTATGTCACGCTTTGAAAAAGGATTGGACTCAGATGCAGAGTTGGGACTTTAGACAGGCTTTTATTTTGACAATTTCCTTTTACCTCCAAAGTCAAGAAATAACTATCTATAATCACAAAAAAAAACCTACTCGGCGAAAAGGTTCCAGAAAAAGAAGGAACAACCGAAAATCACTCCAAACGGAGGAAAACACAAAACTAAAGACAAACTATAATTGAAGCCGTATATGCTATAAACAGTATTTAACAAAAAACGCTCCAACAGGAGGACCAAAACAACATCTATGAAAATTTATACACTACCTAATCTAATAAAGTATTCAACAAAAATAGTCACTCAAAAAGTTGAGGAATGAATGAAAACATTTTAAATGAAACTTACCACTGCGGCTGAATAACTAAATAATCAAAATCACTCTGCTGAGGAGGAAGAAAGGAAAACTCAAAATATTCATAAAGGGGTTCAGGATCAAGGGACATAAGCAAAAGACAAGGCAAGGCATGGACAAAGACATGGACGCTAGAGAGCACGGATAAACGAGACAATCTGGCACAGAACAAAGGAAAGAGTGAGCTTATAAAACACATGAAGGTAATAGGGAACAGCTGGAAACAATCAGAGAACAGGGATGACGTCAGACTGATGACACAAAAAGAAGGGCAAGTGACCTGAAACGAGAGGAGAGTTACTTTTCAAATTAAAACCATAAGACAAAAAAACCCCAAAACAAGACATCCCTCACCGCGGTGTGACAATGTACATACTTTACAAATGTAAAAAAACTTTTTGTGAAAAATTTGTTGGAATTTAACAAAAAAAAATTAGAATTTTAGCAGTATTATAATAAAAGTCGTAATTTTACTCAAAGCAAGTAAGTTTTACAAGAAAAACTGAACATTTGTGCAATATTGTGATAAAAGTTGGAATTTAACTCAATAACAGTCGCAATTTTACAAGAAAAGCTTAAAATTTTGGTAATTGTATGAAGAGTCGTAATTTTACTCGACAAACGTCACAATTTTATGAGAAAACTTGGCAATATTTAGAATTTTACTTGACAAAATTATGACAAAAGTCATAATTTTACTCAAAAACTGTCACCATCTTACAAGAACAAAAAAAACATTGGAAATATTGTGATAAAAGTCAGAATTTCATATGAGAAATGTCACCATTTTGCAATAAAAAGTAATAATTTTACATGAAAATATAGCAATATTACAGAAACAGAAAGAATGTGACAATTTGTTCCCAATTTTATAAGAAAAATAGTCGACACAATGTGAGAAAAAGTTTTTAGTTAATTTATTTCAAAACATGTTGTAATTGTTTGAATTTTTATTATTTATTTTGTGTTATTACAGTGTGTGTCTATATACTGTACATCCATCAATCCATTTTCTACCACTTGTCCCTATTTATTTTGGCCAAAGGGGGCACATTTCAATTTTTAACACACACTTGTTATTACATAACTTGGCCAGAGTGGGAGCACTTTAAATTTTTACACACACTTGTTAGTTCATATGTTGACCGAAACACAGTCAATTTGAAAAATCCCTCCTTTTTGAGGACACCCTAATTTTGATATATTTCACCACCAGTGGTGCAAATGAGACATTCTCTATTAGATAAAATGGTTTTCCATATTGGGACCATGATTTATGTCTCAACTTGTTCGGTCCTCATATGGAAGGTACTTTTCCTTGTTGATATCTCAAGAAGGGTAGAAATACAAGAACACACACACGTACACAATAACATAAATACTAATACACATACATATGTGGTGAGGCCGCAACATTTGAAGCGCGATTTGGTGAGTGACGACTGCATTGTGACATTTTGAAGCCCAGCAGGATCCCCTCCCTTGCAGGAAAAGTGGGCCACTAGAGCAGTGTTTTTCAACCACTGTGCCGCGGCACACTAGTGTGCCGTGAGATAATAGCTAGTGTGCCATGGGAGATTATGTAGTTTCACATTTTTGGGTTAAGAATATTTTTAGAAAACCAGTAATCATAATCTGCAAATAATGTGCCGTTTTTGAGTGTCGTGCTGTCTAGAGCCCGGCAGAGTAACCATGTTATTCTCATCAATATCAGTAGGTGGCAGCCGTTAGCTAATTGCTTTGTAGATGTCAGGAACAGGTCGTGGGAGACGACGATGGTTTGTCGTGATCACAATATGCAGACAGCGGGAGGCAATGCGCAGGTAAAAAGGTATCTAATGCTTAAACCAAAAACAAATAAAAGGTGAGTGCCCCTAAGAAAAGGCATTAAAGCTTAGGGATGGCTATGCAGAACGAAACTAAAAGTTGACTGGTGACAAAGTAAACAAAAACAGAATGCTGGACGACAGCAAAGACTTACAGCATGTGGAGCAGAGACAGCGTCCACAAAGTACATCCATACATGACACGACAATCAACAATGTCCACACAAAAAAAAGATAGCAACAACTTAGATATTCTTGATTTCTAAAACAAAGCAGGTGCGGGGAATAGCGCTCAAAGGAAGACATAAAACTCCAACAGGAAATTACCAACAAAACAGGAAAAGCCACTTAAATAGGAGCGTAAGACAAGAACTAAAACACTATGCACAAGAAAACACCAAAAGACTCAAAATAAGTCACGTCGTGATGTCACAGGTGGTGACAGTACACCTACTTTGAGACAAGAGCTATAGTAATGCATGCTTGGTTATGATTTAAAGTCATATCTAACAATTGTGACAACGACTTTTATTGTCTACTGAGTTTCATTTTTTAATGATTTCTGCTGGTGGTGTGTCTCCGAAATTTTTCATTGAAAAAAATGCACCTTGGATCAAAAAAGGCTGAAAAACACTACACGAGACACCCATCATCTCTGTGATGTCATCATGGAGAAGTGGAAGAGGATTTTAGTAACTGTCAGTGCATTCCTTGCTCAAGAGAATCCAGGCAGTGTTAGACAGCAATGATGTTCACACTAAAAAGTGTCCGCCCTGAGATCGGTCGGTCGTGAGTTCAAACCCCGGCCGAGTCATACCAAAGACTCCGAAAATGGGACCCATTACCTCCCTGCTTGACACTCAGTATCCAGGGTTGGAATTGGGGGTTATATCACCAAAAATAATTTCCGGGCGCGGCCATCGCTGCTGCCCACTGCTCCACTCACCTTCCAGGGGGAGATCAAGGCTGATGGGTCAAATACAGAGAATAATTTCGCCACACCTAGTGTGTGTGTGACAATCATTGGTACTTTAACTTGAACTTAACTTAAATATTGACACGGTGTACACAATTTAAACAAGTTCAGTGTGAGGTGTACTCACGTGTTGCCAGCTATTTAGACAATGAAGGCTTTGTGTTGACTTATATTTACTCTTAATGCAATTCCAGCTGTACATTGACTACTCTAAGCTAGATCCACAATGTATTTTTATAGTTTTGTCCCTTAAGACTGGATGTTTTGTCAGATATAGTAGATAGATAACTAAAAGAAAAAGTGCTCTCCCTATCAATATCACCCTCAGTCTGGCTCGGGTGATTAACCATGATGAGATAAAGCACAGTGGAGAGATTGTGAAAGAGAAACTTCTCTTTCACAATCTCTTCACTGTGCTTAGTGATTCATCCCTAAATGTTTATAGCACTAGCAGGGGCCAAACTGCTCTAAATAAAAGCAGCATACTCAGCAAAAGGAGACAAACTCTCACCCCACTTCTCATGAAGCCTTTGCAAGAGTAGCATCATCACTTCCATTTTGACTTCTCCTTTCTGTCACTCTGTCATCTCCCCTGCGGCGTTCCGGCAACACGCCCTGTTGTGGTGTCACCATCTTTTTTTTCCTTGACTCACCTTTTTTGTTTGTAACCAGTCCTGTAATTACATGCAGGTAGAATTCAAAAGTCTAGAGCGGTGACAGTTAACACAGACTAGAACAATTAAAACTCTGTACAAAAATTCCCAATACTTCTGACCTCCCGCTGTTCGAAGAAAGGAGTGCACAACATCCAGAATCAGCTGAGCCTCACTGGCAATGGTAGGTCTGCTATTATAAATAACTACTTATACATATTATATCAATTTTAGTCATCTTTCTTGTGTAATTTCATTTTGAAACTTGGAAAAAAACGGTCATTTCATAGACAAGTTAAGGAAATGCACACTATTTACTCCATTATATGTAGTACTGTCAAATAAATACATTTTTAAATCAATTTAATTACCTTTTTGCATTGTCATTAATCAAAAATAAACGCAGTAAATAACGTGTGTGCAAAATTTTAAGAGGTCAACTTTTAAAAATACTCCAATATTTTTGACATATGTTCATATGTTAAGTGTTTAACTTGAATGCACATCCTTTATTTAATCAAAACTTGCTGGCAGTTTTATTTAAAGCCTCGTCTGAGAGTATTTTGAAGTGGAATTTGTCACATAGCACACAAGTCTAAATACAGTTTTGTGATTAATCGAGTTAAAGTATACTTTTCTCAATAAAATCCTTTGAAATACTTGTAACCCCATAAAAGTATTATACTCTATACTGGATTATAAGATTGACACTTTTTGTCATTGCCAATAGATTCATAACGAATACCATATTTATGTATTATGTAATGAAGGGTAAACCTCGCTTCTTGACACCTTAAGAGTCACACTGGACAACAAGCTGACAGCTCAGGTTTTAAACTTGATGGCTAGAACTCTCGTCTTTCAATCAATGGACTAGATATGCATTTCTTCATTGATTGGCCACATGTTTGTTTTTTTTAAAGTGAGACATCATTTTTAATTTACCTACTGGTAATATCTACAAAGGTTACAATTTCCTACATATAGGTTTAAACAAATCTGGAGCTTACATCTATACTTGAGTCAATATTTATCATTTAAAGAGCTTATAATAGGAAGGAGGCGAACAAACATGCAAGCATAAATACACATGTAAGAAATAAAAAGTCTCCCTCTTGGAACTGTTAGAGTATTGACTCATATGACACACTCTAGATAAAAAAGTTGGGTGTGGAGTCGCCTAACGACTGCGCCACGCCTTGTACGGGTTCTCCGTTCACACATAACAATAAAATAATAAAATTAAAAATACGACACAACGCGTCAATATGTAGTTTTTTTGTCGTGTCTGCACAATGTCTATACATGTTATGCATTTACAGTAAGGCAGTAAGAAAAACACTTGCTCATGTTTAATTTACAAATAATCGACCAAACTACTGTAAGATATTTATCATAAAACCAGTGGTATGCTGGTGTTTGTTAATCAAAACCTTAAAGAAAAATATATACATGTATATATACATTTCCAATTTCAAATTTGAATGTGACTCATTTGATGAACCAGTTTGACGAGTAAGACTGTCTGCTTCCTCCCTATGTGTGCCGTCAATGTGTACTCATCCAGCATGGTATACTTACTCACACACATCATGTACTCGACAGTACATGAGGTCATGAGCTCAAGGAGAAACAAGGGGTGGGGGGACTGGGAAATAGAATCAAAATGTGGTTTCTGCGCAATCTAATGAATGCAAACATGAGTGTTGTCTAAAACCGTTGGTTCTCGACAAATGATTGTGATGAATTAATTTTGAAACAATGACTGTACTTCATATTTTACTGATTCCACCCACACTTGAAGCTAAAACCACAACAAACTCGAAAACATACCACCGCCAGGCGCTATCTCTCACAATGCAGCACTGAGCTAGTTAGCACAGCAACCATCTTCAATGCAAGTGCAATGAGTGGGCCGCACACCTCCACACACACATTGGCTGCATGCACACCTCCACACACACATTGGCTGCATTTAGCGGCGGAGAGAGAGAGCGACACACCTCCTTACTATAACTGCACCACTGGGAGAGTTACGGCTGCGGGACAACATGGTGGAGGGGATCCGGATCACCCCCAAAATGGAATCCCATTTCGGACATTTACTTAAAGGGCAACTGCACTTTTGGGAATTTTGTCTATTATTCACAACTCTAATGTGAGACAAAAAAAACAGGGCTTTTCTTTTTTTAGGCATTTACATTTTTAATAAATGGCATAACAATGAAGCTAACTGGAGGCATCTATTGTGCCTCAAAACCCCTCTACAAAAACGTCTAAAAACTGCCAACAACCCTCCATTAATATGTCGTGACTCGCATATTAACCAAGTATTAGCGGTATTGTTATTATAAACGCTAACGCTTAAGAATTACTTTTAGTGGCCCTGTGATCACAGAGGGGTAACTAGCTTATGCAGCTATTGAGAGACTGAGCCGCTGAGCTGCTGTATGGCCTCTGACCTGGTAAAAGTTCATTCTAGATCATAACTCATTAATCTCACCTGTATAATAGAGAGTAGTGGCCCATAACCGAGAAGTTGGTCAACTTTATGATTAATCCTTCATCTAAACAGGAATATATAAATATCCTATCAGTTGGCATCCTACTGAGAGCGGACATTGTAAAGTTGTACAGTGATCGTTTCATTATGTTCATAATTTTATTTCTTTTTTAGCATTTAGCAGCAGTGCTACTTGCTGGATCTGCTTATCACTCAGCTTCTAAAACTTGTAGCTTATCCTATGTATATTCAGGCTAAAAAATATAAGGTTCTGCATTATCATCTGTTTCAGAGTAGTTGCTGTTGTTTGCCATGATTATTAGTTGTTGTCGTTGAGGGAAATAGCAAACAAAGGGATGCGTCTGAGAAATGTATGCTTAGAATACGTAAATATTAGATGTTATTATGAATGTGCTTGTTACTACATTACATACAGTATATACTTACAGCGTGTATTTAAAATGTTAATGGAGGTTTTTTGGATGATTTTAAAGCGCTTTAAACGCGGAACAGTGCGGATCCCTTTAGCGGAGGGGTAGGGAACCTATTGCTCTAGAGCAGGGGTGTCAAACGTACGGCCCACGGGCCGAATCAGGCCTTTGAACAGGCTTTATCCGGCCCGTGGGATGAGTTTGCTAAATATAAAAATGAGCCAAAATTTTTTAATTAAAGAAACGGCTGTCCTGAATGTGTCCACTAGATGTCACACTAGCAATTCTGTGTATCTTTGTAGATCAGGGGTCGGCAACCCGCAGCTCCGGAGCCGCATGCGGTTCTTTAATCACTCTGATGTGGCTCAGCTGCATACTTGCTGACCCTCGAGATTTTTCCGGGATGTTGTCCGGATTTCAGTCCCTTTCCCAGAAATATCCAGGGCTAACATTTTCCGGTTTTCACCCGCATAACTATTTTGAGGGCGTGTCGTTGTGACAATGCCTTTAAAGTTCTCTAAAACATATCGTCGCACCCGCCTTCACGCCATGCTATCTGCATGCCGGCAGGTTACATGTAGCATGCGACGCCTGATAGCACACATCATCGACTGCAAGGCATACTTGGTAAACAGCCACACAGGTTACACTGATGGTTGTGATTTAAACAACTTTAACAGTCTTACTAATATGTGCCACACTGTGAACCCACACCAAACAAGAATGACAAACACATTTCGAGAGAACATCTGCACTGTAACACAACATAAACACAACAGAATAAATACCCAGAATCCAATGCATCCCTAACTCTTCCAGGCTACATTATACACCGCCGCTACCCCCAAACCCTGCCCCCCCAACCTCGCCCACCTCAACCAAATAAACACCAATGAGTGGACTGATGAACATTATCACATCATTTATTCAGAAAGTATAAATAACGACTAGAGATGTCCGTTAATGGCTTTTTTTGCTGATATCCGATATTCCGATATTGTCCAACTCTTAATTACCGATTTCGATATCAACCGATACCGATATATACAGTTGTGGAATTAACACATTATTATGCCTAATTTTGTTGTGAAATCTGAAGTTGTCTTTGTTTTCAAGTTATCGTGCCGTGATTTTACCAGTCTGGCCCACTTGGGAGTAGATTTATTCTCTATGTGGCCCCCCCATCTAAAATGAGTATGACACCCCTGCTCTAGAGCCAGATGTGGCTCTTTTGATGACTGCATCTGGCTCTCATATAAATCTGAGCTGACATTGCTTAACACGATAAGTAATGTATAATTCTGCTGGTAAACATGATGTTAAAAATAACGTTTAAAATATAAAACATTCTCATGCATTTTAATCCATCCATCTGTTTTCTACCGCACCTGTTCAAGAAGTAACAATGTTATTAAAAAGAATTGGAGACTTATTATACTCTAAAAATGTTGGTCTTACGTAAAAAATGCACACATTTAGTTGTATTCAGTGTTAAAAAATATGATATGGCTCTCACGGAAATACATTTTAAGGTATTGGCTTTCATTGCTCTCTCACCCAAAAAGGTTCCCGACCTCTGCTTTAGCGCTTTAACTGATATAGCAATATGCTGTATAAATTTGCATTGTAAATTTAACTGGTCCTAGCGACACCATATTATTGTGAAATACTAAGGTATTCACAAAAAAAAAAAGGTATTCAAAGAACACAGTATAGCGTCACAATTAACTAACTGGCAGCTCGTGCGCCAATTGCTAGCTGACAAAGAGTGCGCTAGTTGCTAGCTACCAGCTAGAGCAGGGGTATAAAATGGATCAGGCCCGCGAACAGGTTTTAACCGGCCCGCGGGATGAGTTTGTTGAGTATAAAAATGGGCCCAAATTTTTGAATGAAAAAAACTGATGTTCTAAATGTGCTTACTAGCTGTCGCAATAGCAATTCTTTGTATCTTTGTAGATGATGCTACATATGTAAAAAAACAAAAAAAAACTTATCAGGTTAGTGCACCATTTGAGGAAAATGATCAAACTACATAAATAACATCTTGTAATTTGATTTTGATATTCTTGTTTATCTTGATTGATTGAAAATTAATACTAACGATTGACTGATGAACATTATCACATAATTTATTCAGAAAGTATAAATAACGACAAATAAAGATAGAATACTATTAACCGCAACATGTAAGTGTAAGAAAAAAACCAACAACATTATGATTTGTACATTTTCAGAATGTGCTTGTTCTATTTTTAAACAAAGATAACAATCTGAAGTTGTCTTTATTTTTAAGTTATCGTGCCGTGATTTTCCCAGTCCGGCCCACTTGGGAGTAGACTTTTCTCCATGTGGCCCCCATCTAAAATCAGTTTGACACGCCTTCGCTCGAGGGATGTGTTCTAAAGACACCTTGTTATCGTGCAATACGAAGATATTCAAAGAATTACAGTGCAAGTTTTAGCTAGCAGGTTAGTCGCTAGCTGGCAATTAGAGCGCTAATAGCTAGCTGCAAACTAGTGCTATATCTTAAAACAGGGGTCACCAACCTCTTTGAAACCAAGAGCTACTTCTTGGATACTGATTAATGCGAAAGGCAACCAGTTTGATACACACTTAAATAAATTGCCAGAAATAGCCAATTTGCTCAATTTACATTTAATAAATAAATCTATATATGTATATATATAAAAATAGGTATTTCTGTCTGTCATTCCATCGTACATTTTTTTTCCTTTTACGGAAGGTTTTTTGTAGAGAATAAATGATGAAAAAACCCTTAATTGAACAGTTTAAAAGAGGAGAAATAACGAAAAAAAAAAAAAAATTAAAACATAGTTTATCTTCAATTTCGACTCTTTAAAATTCAAAATTCAACCGAAAAAAATTAATAGAAAAACTAGATAATTCGAATCTTTTTGTAAAGATAAAAGCATTTATGGAACATCATTAGTAATTTTTCCTGATTAAGATTAATTTTAGAATTTTGATGACATGTTTTGAATAGGTTAAAATCCAATCTGCACTTTGTTATAATATATAACAAATTGGACCAAGCTATATTTCTTCTAGATTTTCCAGAACAATTTTTTTTAAAGAAATTCAAAAGACTTTGAAATAAGATTTAAATTTGATTCTACAGATTTTCTAGATTTGCCAGAATAATTTTTTTAAAATGTTAATTATAATAAGTTTGAAGACATATTTCACGAATATTCTTCGTCGAAAAAACAGAAGCTAAAATGAAAAATTTAATTAAAATGTATTTATTATTCTTTAAAATAATGAAAAAAAAATGCTTGAACAATGATTTAAATTGTCAGGAAAGAAGAGGAAGGAATTTAAAAGGTAAAAAGGTATATGTGTTTGAAAATCCTAAAATCATTTTAAAGGTTGTATTTTTTCTCTAAAATGGTCTTTCTGAAAGTTCTAAGAAGCAAAGTAAAACATCCATCCATCCATTTTCTACCGCTTATTCCCTTTTGGGGTCGCGGGGGGCGCTGGCGCCTATCTCAGCTACAATTTAATGAATTTATTTTAACAAATGAAGACCAAGTCTTTAAAATATTTTCTTGGATTTTCAAACTCTATTTGAGTTTTGTCTCTCTTAGAATTAAAAATGTCGAGCAAAGCAAGACCAGCTTGCAAGTAAATAAATAAAATGTAAAAAATAGAGGCAGCTCACTGGTAAGTGCTGCTATTTGAGCTATTTTTAGAACAGGCCAGCGGGCGACTCATCTGGTCCTTACGGGCTAGAATACATTTAGTGTCCTTAATAATGTTTCGTTTATCTCGTTAGTAGTAAAAGAAGTGAAGCATGACAGTGAGAGTGTGTATACAAGTGTTGACATGGTGAAATTACGTAAGAGCAGCACCCACCTGAACTTCAGGTAGAGCCGTCCACGGAGTGTCGAGGCTCCGCCCCTTCCAAAGTGCACCTCTCTTCGGGCAGGAACACTCCAGTGCTGCCTGTCGGTGCTCCTCACTCCTCACTCCTCGGCCATAAGTGGACGCTACGCAGAGAGGCGCGCTTCTTGTCGCTGACTTTTATTTTATTTTTTTATAATTTACTTTTAATTGAACCGCAATGAGCACCGTGGCTTCAGAGACTATCTTTCTTTCCGCTCTCCAGCCCAACAACTCGGTCACCACCTATGGCCTCCCGTCCGAGGTTCAGCTCGGAAGCGGCGCTTCAGGCCCGGACGAGGTGTCGCGGGTTCGGCGGGTCCAGCAGCAGGTTCAAATGCGGCTGGCGGAGAAGTCCACACTTCCGCGTCATAATGGCTCCGCTTCTGCCTACGCCATGTCAGGTAAACTAGTTCCATCACTTTCTTAAACCTTTTGTTTAACTTCGGCGAAATATTTAGGTGTTATTATAGTGTTTAGTTACTGGTGAAATGCATAAGATGACCCAAGTAGATCATTGTTGGGTGAATTAATTGGCCACCTCTATTTCCCTTTAGTTTTGACAGTATACTATTTTAATGAACGAGTAAATTAACTCTGAAGTAAAATCACCTGCAGTGCTTTAGTACTTTGTAATGTAGGTATTATATGGTATATGATTTTAGTATGGCCCTGCGATGAGGTGGCGACTTGTCCAGGGTGTACCCCGCCTTCCGCCCGATTGTAGCTGAGATAGGCGCCAGCGCCCCCCGCGACCCCAAAAGGGAATAAGCGGTAGAAAATGGATGGATGGATGGATTTTAGTATTAATTACTAATTAATTAGGAAACAATGAGAAATATACATTATGGCAGTGGTTCTCAACCTTTTTTCAGTGATGTACCCCCTGTGAACATTTTTTTAATTCAAGTACCCCTTAATCAGAGCAAAGCATTTTTGGTTGAAAAAAAGAGATGAATAAGTAAAATACAGCACTATGTCATCAGTTTCTGATTTATTAAATTAAGTAACAGTGCAAATTATTGCTCATTTGTAGTGGTCTTTCCTGAACTATTTGGGGGAAAAAAAGTAACTAAAAACTTGTTGAAAAGTAAAACAAGGGATTAAATTATAAATAATGATTTCTACACAAGCTTCGCGGTGGCAGAGGGGTTAGTGCGTCTGCCTCACAATACGAAGGTCCTGCAGTCCTGGGTTCAAATCCAGGCTCGGGATCTTTCTGTGTGGAGTTTGCATGTTCTCCCCGTGAATGTGTGGGTTCCCTCCGGGTACTCCGGCTTCCTCCCACCTCCAAAGACATTCACCTGGGGATAGGTTGATTGGCAACACTAAACTGGCCCTAGTGTGTGAATGTGAGTGTGAATGTTGTCTGTCTATCTGTGTTGGCCCTGCGATGAGGTGGCGACTTGTCCAGAGTGTACCCCGCCTTCCGCCCGATTGTAGCTGAGATAGGCGCCAGCGCCCCCCGCGACCCCAAAAGGGAATAAGCGGTAGAAAAATGGATGGATGGATGGATTTCTACACATAGAAGTAATCATCAACTTAAAGTGCCCTCTTTGGGGATTGTAATAGAGATCCATCTGGATTCATGAACTTAATTCTAAACATTTTTTCACAAAAAAAGAAATCTTTAACATCAATATTTATGGAACATGTCCACAAAAAAATCTAGCTGTCAACACTGAATATTGCATTGTTGCATTTCTTTTCACAGTTTATGAACTTACATTCATATTTTGTTGAAGTATTATTCAATAAATATATTTATAAAGGATTTTTGAATTGCTGCTATTTTTAGAATATTTAAAAAAAATCTCAAATACTCCTTGGCATACCTTCAGGTACCCCCAGGGGTACGCGTACCCCCATTTGAGAACCACTGCATTATGTCATGTTGACAAAAGTGGGGGAAACTGATAATCCCCTTCAAAATAAAATGCGGATTTCCCTGGCTTATGCCCCAATCCTACACAAAAATGTGGAACACATCAAATTAGAGTTCAGGTCAGTTTTGATTTGATTTGTTTTTGCCGAAATGTGACTTGTATCAGTTTTTTCATGCCAGGGTTGTAGCAATATGAACATTTCATATAGATCATTTAAATTAGGGGTATGGAACCTATGGCTCGTGAGCCAGATGTGGCTCTTTTGACGACTGTATCTGGCTCACAGTGTCAGACTGTGTCTGACATTGCTTAACACGATAAGTAATGAATAATTCCGCTAGAAATAACAGTGTTAAAAATAACGTTCAAATAACAAAACATTCTCATGTATTTTATTCCATCCATCCTTTTCTACCGCACCTGTTCAATACAATCATAAACACGGGCAGCATAGTGGAACAGGGGTGAGTGCGTGTGCCTCACAATATAAAGGTCCTGAGTAGTCCTGGGTTCAATCCCGGGCTCGGGATCTTCCTGTGTGGAGTTTACATGTTTTCCTCGTGACTGCGTGGGTTCCCTCCGGGTACTCTGGCTTCCTCCCACTTCCAAAGACATGCACCTGGGGATAGGTTAATTGGCAACACTAAATTGGCCCTAGTGTGTGAATGTGAGTGTGAATGTTGTCTGTCTATCTGTGTTGGCCCTGCGATGAGGTGGCGACTTGCCCAGGGTGTACCCCGCCTTCAGCACGATTGTAGCTGAGATAGGCACCAGCGCCGCCCGCGACCCCAAAAGGGACAAGCGGTAGAAATAGATGGATGGATGGATCTTTTTTTTTTCTTTTCTGATCGGCATCCCACTCTGTTTAACTGTCCTTGAACGAACCATAAAAACACCTTGGTGTCGTATTTCCCAAGAGTATAGAATGACCACTCTGTACTAAGAGAGCAGAGCTTGTAAGTTCAATGTGCACAATTGAATAAGTGAATTATATTTATTTTATAGCTTAGTTGCTCAGACAGTAATGTGTTTACATAAGTTTAGATTGGGGTATGTCCTTTCCTAAATGGGAAAACATGTTAATGACTCTAGTTTTTATATGAGAATTTAAGCTTGCAAACTGGTGCCAGTCAGTCCGTGAATTCATCAAAATGCAGTTATCAATCACGGTTTGTCATTAATTTTAACCAAAATCTGTAACAATAATCATCGAGAGTATTATGGTGGTAATTATTATCCTTGTTACTTCCCTACTGAACAGTACTATTCCAATTTTTTTCAAATCTGACCCAGGCCTCTCTATCCGAATGCAACTGTAGTCTGGACGATCTGGGCGCATTCATCCAACCTGTACATCATCAATGTCACAGTTTTTTTGCCAAAACAGACAAGTGTGAAGCTAAATTCTGGATAAAAGAACAGAAACAGTCAGTGGTGAAAAATTGATTTACAAGTATAGGGGTAGAACAGTACAAAATCTACAGTTTTGTGACCCGGTTTTCGTTTAAGTTCGGTGTACATTGTTGTTGTTTTTACACTCGAATATCATACCATGACAGTTGTTGTTCTTCAAAAATATCTCAAATGTCTCAAAAGTGCCCCACAAACTTATTTCCCGCCAAAATTATTTCCCTCCGAATTCTTCTTAATCTCCTATGTGAAATAATAAATGTTGAGTCCGGTCGCACAAAGTCATTGAAATAGCCACAAATTCACCTGGACGGACACCTACACAAATCTATGTGTGACGTTGTGCCTTGTGCACATGCGTGTCTCCTCAAAAAAACATAGAAGTTAGTTGTTTTTTTTTCTTCTGTAAACAAAAATGAAGCATTGTAGCATTGCATGCAAACAAACTTCAGTAAATCAAAAGATGCCAATAATCACTAAATAGCAAACAAAATTAATCAGGTCCATAAAGTGCAAACTTAAAACTTCGGTTTTCAATAAAACACTACTGTGAATAAAAATGTAGTATTGTACGACGTATGCAAATAATTAATCAAGTAAAACATTAAGATGACTATATAGTTTTACTCAGTGGATTAACGCAGGCTTTTCCTTAATGTATCCTGGGCTCCTTGTTAGTGTGTACTGATGTTAAAGACAATGTACTCTTCATTGCACATGTAATATAACATTATATGGATGATTAAATGCAATTCTCCATACTGTACATGGTACCTTGTGTAAATGATTTCTCTACAGTACGCTGCTTTTTAGGTGAAGTAAGGAATACGTTTGTTGTTCTGCTACCTTATTTATAGAAGCTTTGCAACGTGCAGTCACTTGTTTAACGCCTGTTCCCGCAAATCTAAAGCATTGGCAATACGTTTCTTTTCTCTACAGTACGCTGCTTTTTAGGTGAAGTATGGAATACGTTTGTTGTTCTGCTACCTTTTTTATAGAAACTTTGCAACGTGCAGTCACTTGTTTAACGCCTGTTCCCGCAAATCTAAAGCATTGGCAATACTTTTCTTTTCTCTGTAACAAAGATGTCTCTTTTTTTAGTATTAGCGTTATCTATGTTTTACAAGTCTTGCTGTTCTCTTCTAAGGAAGGAAGGGGACAGGTGAGGTGAGTGAAGCTCATGGGGGCAAAGAAATATGCCAGAGCAAGAGGAGAAAAACATGGTTTATATTTAAAATTGTCAGCAAAAAAAATTTAATTAATCAATTCAATCAATATATAATCAAAGAGGCCAAATTGGAACCTTTACAGCTTTAAAAATTGTCTACCCCACTAAAGTAAAGCTTGTTGAAATTAAACAAAAATAAACTTAACTCAGTTAGTTTATGCCTCCTAAGTTCTGCTCTCGGTTCTGTGTCACAGAAAGTACCTATTGCTCGATCAGAAAGCAAAAGACATTTCCCTAAAACGATGTAAACAAAAAAAAAACAGCTTTTCATATTTGGGGATTTTTGGAATTGGCAGTGTTGTCCACATTTTACAACCTTGTCCACTAATGGTGGAATGTGTACATTCAGCTTGTCTGCAGGTTCTCAACAGACCAACCTAAGCATGCAACCTTCACATGTGAAAGGGTTAATGTGTAACAGGCTCCAACAAGTGTTGCTTTCATGAAAGTTCTTCCAATAGCAGACTGATTTGAAAGCTTTTGTCAGTGCATGAGGTTGAGTTTCTGCTCTACTCAACCACTAAAAAGTGAAGGTCGGACAGATAAACTGCAAGTTGACGCTGCTGTCAGACTCAAATGTTGCTTTAAAGTATTTTGTTTATTAGCAGGCGTCATATTGTCAAGAAGCGTGTGCTTGACCACGCCACGCTGAGGTGGTTACGTAAGCCGTGGTTCTCCAAAAGGGAAGTGAAAGGTCACATTTGTTGACGCTCCTCAAAAGATTTACAGAATGCTTGATAGGACTTTGCTTTTACATCCCATCATTAAATTTCCTGAAAGTGATGGACTTCTGGGTATTGCTTACGTGACATTTTAAATCACGGGTCGTTCAATGGTAGCTGTAGCTTGTTTTTCCCTGTCGGACCATTTCAAGTTGTGTGTCATGTCATATCGTACTCCCTCAAGAACAGTCAGCACTACTGTACAAGGAGACGCCCATTCCTAATAAGAGAGCTATGCGTGTTTTATAAAAAGGAATTTGCAAGGAAAGCCCTCCTGTGTTGCATGTACAGTAAATGCATTCTGCAGATGACCATATCTGGGGGAGACAAGTAGAGACTAAGCACATGTCACAAGGCGGAGGGAAAAAGACACATTTACAAGAAAAAAGGGTGTGTTTTGTGTGTGTGGTATCTCAGGTGTGCTGGGGCGTTGCCATGGGGCGGGAAAAGGGACCCATCTGTCATTCCTCTCTGTACAGACCGGTTTGTCGTGCGTTTGTTTGTGTGTTCTCTACAAGTGAAGCGTGGTGATAGTCAAAATTTCACTTTTGCTCACTATGGAAATATTTGGACAAGACATTGAGAAGTTAACACAGAACTGCATCAACTACACCTGTCAATTTTGTTATGTGGTAGTTATTAGTGCAAAGACTATGTTGAATGTGACTTTCTGACGGTATGAAAGTGGACCAGCAAGGCAAATGTTGGAAAACTAAATGTCTTCAAGATGACTTTAAAAGTCTAATGACCTTCTCCTTGTTGCCTTGCACTATTTTTGAGTATGTAAAAATGTAAACCATTTATAACAAGGCTTGTGGTACGTTACAAAATGATAAGTGCTATATAAATATGTATCACTACACATACAACAAGTTAAAGTAGTGTAAAATATGTTCCAATTTTTATTATAAGGAAATATATAAATATTCTGTCACTGAATCAAATTATACATTTTTTAAAACTATAATTTTTTGCCTTCTACATTTTAAGCAATTTTTGTGGTGTACAAAAAATTTATTGATGGCGCTTTTGTCAAAATGTTGTTAAGATTTTTGTTTTGCAGACATTTGCAAACCATTTTCAAGCCGTCTATACAGAAGGCGCACGTTGGTCTTATTTATGTGCCTCCAAGCCAACCCTTCGACTGCCATGTCGTAGTTTTTATTGCTTCCATATGGAATCTACTGACAGATATTAGTTAGAAATTGACACTACTTTTTTGCTCCAAATGGCAACAGGATTTTAGTATGCATATGCATGTAAAAACCTGTCTGCCTCACAAGAAGAGGATAGAGAAAAATAAGAAACTTACTGACTACAGCTTTGATCTAGAACTGAATAAAAATAGCGAACTTGCTCAAAGCTCTATGGGTAAACCTCTACCATTACTATTAGTAATGTAACTGATGGTGGCGCAACGCAACGGCAAAAGCATAGCCGCCATACCTTGAAAATAAGGTTGTTTTTTTCTGTGAAAACAAATTAAAGTAATATTATGTATTATAGCCTCCAGAATTTACCCAAAGTGCTTTGCGTGAGTCTATCATTGTAGTCTGCGCTGTAGAGAATAAGGGCCTTCGTTTTGCTATCCTTTTGTTGTGGGGCAGACTGGCTTGTACAGGCACATGCATCCTTCGCTGTTGCCATTTTTAGTACAAAAGTAGCATATAGTTCTAAGTTATAACTTATATCTGTCAGTAGACATGCTAAGGAAGTGGTAAAAACTACAACATGGATGACAGGGAGAAAACTCTTTCAGTGCTGTGAGCTTAGCTTTTTCACTAGTAGCACTGGTGCTACTAAATTAAAAAAATTAGTAGCATATATATTTTTGTAGCAATATGAAATGTTCTACATATCACAATTTCATTATTAACACTCAAACAATGTACACATATGCCCTCATACATATAAACACAATTCCATCATTAGTCCTCCTGCAAAACTCTAACACAGACAACAAACTTAAACTGTGCTAGCATTGTCGCTAACACGAGTGTATGGCTGTGTGATATGGATCAAAACTTATATCCCGATATCGTTTGGCCCATTAACTAACTCATTAATGGAAATATCTGTTAACGCAACTAAATATCTCCACCTTGCTTTGATTAAAATTTTTTGGGACTGATTTGGATCCTAAATATACAAAAACAGGTACCAACAATTGAGAAAAGTAGGTTTTGCGTAATGGGATCCCAACTTAAGAGGTGTTTTGAGATAAGATTAAAAAAAATCCTTGAAATGTATTCTCAAATATAATTCCAAAATTCTTTAAATAAACATTTAGCTGTGCTTATTTCTTCAGCTAACAAAAACACAAAAGAACAACATTTTGAATAAAGTGCCCTTGTTTAAAAGGACATGTTTAAACATTAGTGGCAACATGAAAATAATTGACCTTTAACTATGGTGTTTTTATAGGTAAACATGATTATAGAATATACACACAAAGATGTTAGCCAGGAACACCAACGCGCCAACTGCTTCATGACGCTGTGTGACAGGCTGTATTCTGAAAATTACTTTTAATAATTATAGTTCCTTGTTACTTTACCAAAAATGTAATTACTAGTGGAATGAGTCTTTAATAAATGTAATTAATTACTAGGGAAATTAATTAACGTGTTACTTAAACATAAACTTCAAATATCTGGCATAATGCAGTTGAGGTAAGTTTCATATACATAAATATATATGACCCCTGTTTGTGCCTTTTTAAAAGGTGTTGCCTAGTAATGTGTAACGTTAGCGAGTCCACTCAGTAAATGGGTTATACTTGTATAGCACTTTTCTACCTTAAAGGTACTCCTAGCGCTTTGACACGTCAAAGCGCAGTTGTCTCATAATACCTATTTCCAGTTCATCCCCGTGTGTTTGGATGGAGTTGAGGTCGGGATTCTCAACATGGTTCAAATCAAATTTAGCCATGAATGACTGGGGTAGTAGAAAGGGATCATGCTTCAACTGTTCATTGAAAAATTAAGAAATGTGTCCAAAGGCCCTCGTCCAATAATGCCTGTGATGTCTTGATAGGCATATAATGAAAATAATTACAGGTAATTGCACACATATGAACAGTGTCTTCATTTGACCCATGCATTTGAATAGGGTTATTTTTACCCACTGCTGCTGTCAGCTGAGAGAGCTGTGGGAAAGGGTTTTTTGTTTTAGATGTAAACTTAAAGTGAACGTCAAGGAAAGACAACAAGCCTTTGCCACCACATGCACATTTGAATCCACAGGGATGACTGTTTGCATTATTATATTCATAGTACATTTGTTTTTTGTTGTTCCAGTCATAAACTACAGTTGTATGGATAATTATTACTGGTAACCACAACATAAATCACATAAATACATGTCTCTTTCATTGTCAATCAAAGCTAGAAACAATCGGTTTTGTGAAGACATAATTCTTAAAAGAGCTTTTTTCATTTGACTGTTGAGGTGTACTTAATGAAGTGTCTGGTGATTACGCACGCACGCACGCACACACACACACACACACACACACACACACACACACACACACACACACACACACACACACACACACACAGATATTTAAACAATGCCTCTCTCCATTTTTGACCTCTTCAAGAAAACAGTCAGATGCTGAGTCAACCACTAAAACAGCCTTGGTTGTAAAGAAAAACGGAAAATTCAAATAAAGAGCAATGATGACGGGAAGTCAAACACCTGGGAGTCTTTTGTGGAAAAGACCCTTTGGTTGCCTTTTTTGTTTTTTTTGCTTTCATCTGTTTGGAACATTTATACTGGAAGCTGATGTCTTTCACGTTTTACTTACCACTATGACTACTATAAGCTTTTTTAATTAAAAAAATTAATTTATTTCAGATACAAATGTGGCATGTCTGTTTTTTTTCCCACATTGTTTCCTCTTAACCTTGTAAAAACATTTGCAGAAAGCTGCATGTCAGAGGCAGTTGAGAATAACCGCGGACTTGTAATAAAAATATGTGCTTGTTGCAGACTACGGTGGCTCTTCCACGATGAAGTATCAGACCTACAGCCCAGGTTACAACAGCAAGTCGTCTTACACCTTTTCAGGCTCCAAAACGATGGTGAGTACGACTCCCCGAATTGTGATCTGAACATCTTAATGTGTGGTATTTTACATCCTGCTGTGATCGGATCAGCTCAGGGATTTCAAGTCCACCCTCTACATTCCAGCATTTTACTTTTTTAGCCGGAGGTCACCGACTGTATGCCACGGATGTCAGGATTTATCACATACTGAGATGGCATTTAGCCACCTGTATGCTGTAACTATAAACAGTCTATTTTATAAATGAAGGCCCAAATTAAAACTTCGATGACACATGGGTGACACATGGACTTTCTCCTACACATATTAGGTAACATTCCCTCCACATTTAAGTGTAACACGGACTCCCTCTTTCATTTCCAGACTCCACAGATATCACAGAGGTCTTCCGGTTTTAGCTCTCTCTCATCTGGACCAGACATGTCCCATCTCCACCGGATCACTGTCGGTGGCGGAGGAGTCGGAGGTGGTTATTACCGGGAAGATGCTCACAAGGGCACCTACCAAGGGAACCGGCAGATGACCCGCATGGAACCGGACATAGTCTCCATGAATGCGATGAGACAGCAGACACTGCCTGCAAATTCCTGGATGGTAGATGGCAGCGACGCCGCCAGCTTGATGTCCGACCGTGATGCCACCTTCAACCGTCAATACGTCCAGACCAATGGCTACACCGGCCAGATGAGGCAAGGGGGAGGCTCTCTGGCCTATCAGGCCCCTATGCACTCATCACGGAGCGGCACAATTAGCCGTGGCATGGGGATGGCGGGAGGACAGGTGGAGATGGTTCAGCAATCCTTCAAAGGCCCAGCGTACCGCACCATCAATAGGATTAACAACCGAAACAGGATGAGCATGGGCTCCATGTCAGGCACCCTGCAACGGCAGATGTCTAGTGGCTCAAGCATGTACGCCGGTGGAATGGATAAAGTGGACATGGGCTTCATAGGACCTGGAGTATCCTCAGCTTCTCAGGGGAACTTAGCCATGCAGCAGCGTCATGGTACCATTTCCCGGGCCATGTCGGTCAGAAGCATGCAGAGTGTGGGCCGGGGTGCTGACATCTTCAACGGGCAGATGGGGGTCGGAAGCATGGGAAACCTCAGTGGGTAAGTTACATTTTTATTCATCAACTGTCATTTGTTATGGGTGCCTGACGATGGTATTTTAGCACATGATGGTAATTACATTTCAATAAAGGGGTCCTACTATGTCAAACCAACTTTTCTGACCTTTTTTTGTATGTTAAGAATCCCCATAAGTCCCGAAATTTTAAATCAAACCATGGAGGCATGACAAAGATATTTTTATTAAACAATCTTCCAGCATTTAGAATTTGAGATTTTAGTGATGTATTTTGCCTTAGTTACATCAGTTTATATCTCTATATATGGTAAAGGTTTACTCAAAGAGCTGTTTTTATCCACTTGTAGTCCAAAGTTCCTTTTTTTTCCTCTAACCTGTTGTTGTGGGGCAGACCGGCTCACAAATGTACGTGCATGGTGTTGCCGTTTTTAATAAAAAGTGGCCTATATTCTCACTTACGGTATATTTGTCAGTAGACTCATAATGAACGTGCTGAATACTACAACATGGCTGACAGTATGGAGGCGCAGTTCAAGGGTGCTTGGCCTGGTGGAGAGCTTCGGCACGTAAATAAGACGTTCTGAAGAGACATTCAAAAAAACGCCTTAAAGATGCACTCTAAAACAAAATCTATGCAAATTTTTTGACCAAAGAACCACCATTACATGTTATGTAGACCACAATGAAGGGTTTCAAATGGAATAAAAATTATAATCTGACACTTTTAAAGGATTTGTCACGATAAAAGTGAAGAAAATTAACATTTGGTAGAGCGTGCATGTGTGCGTTTGAGAGAACTGTAACCACTATGGATTGTGACCAGGCTTCATAGCTGTAGGACTGGTTTTGGGTGTGGCAGCTCAATTTCAGGCCTCGCGTTTCACACGTCCAAGGTGGCAAAGTGGTTAGTTTAGTGGATTTACAGACATCTGCAAGATTTAGTGGCAATTCCTCAAATTGAGCCTTGCAATGGGAAATACTGTAACATCATTTTGGCCGAAGTGTGACCTAAATTAGACCTCGAGTTAACTCTTTGTTGTCATGGTGGTGTCAACAGTAACTGTTTGGTTTATTTCGGACATGTATACTCCCGTGACCACAAAGGGAATAAGTGGTAGAAAATGGATGTATAACAAAGTTACATTGAAATACATCACATGTCTACATTTAAACTATTCAAGATGACCAAAAAGGTGCAGGAAGAAGCATAGCTTATTTAAATCTACCCCTGCTACAGCAGTTACTAATAAAATGTTCACCTCTTGTATTCAATGTGAACCAGTTTACTAATCGTTTTTATAGTAAGAGTGAGTAATATAAAGATGTGTAATAGTAAATTAAATAGTTTGTCAATAACTTATTCAGTAGTATAAATAAAATATGGGAGTAAAGTCAAAATAAACATTGTCCTCTATAAGTAAGTAACTTGACTATGCTTATTATAAAATAATTTATAGTAAGCAGGTAATACAGGAATAAAACATATACAATATTTAATAATAGATGAATACAAAGTACTGAGTTTTTTAGATGAAACTGGCATATACATAGACATTGGCTGATTATCAAATGTAATAGGTGATGTACAGAAATGCCTTATTAAGTAACAAGGTGAATTTCACGTTTTAGGATGATAGCGGACACTGTGGTTCAGCATTCTTCTTCCTTGTATCTTGTAAACACAAGATGCTTATACTTTTGAAGTAGCTCATATTGTCAAACTCCTATTATTACATTCTTTAAATTCCTTACTCCATCCGTTCCACGTTTGAAGTCCACAAAAATGTTTTAGTGTTGTGCATGCGTTTTTAAATAGTTCATATTTGATTTAATTATCCTCTTTTGCAAAAAAAAACATGTATTCTTTTAAACAGGATCACCTCTTTGGACATGGCCACAGCTGTACAGTACCTGAGAGAACCAGACCCCGATTTGCAAGTTCTGGGTGCAGCTTACATTCAGCATGAATGTTACAATGACAGCGATGCCAAAAATGAGGTACGGCACAAACTTGTGGGTGCAATGCTTCAAGCTGCTTTCTAAGCACCTTGTTATTGAAGAACCCGGAAAACTCATGCATAGGTGAAGCGCTGATGTGTTCAATTACAACTCAGTAGTTGTAATTTTGGTCAGGATATACCTGACAAAGCTTAACCAGCTGAGTCTTATAGTTTTTTCCAGCTTCTTGTATAGTGCTAGGTCCATAGCCAATTACATTTAAAATAAATGTTGATGTTAGAGGACATTTAAAAGAAGGGTTTTTAAATCCCTACAAAATAAGTTCAGGGAACAAACATGCAGAGTTTGAGTGTTTCAGGAAGTGGATGCTGAAAAATGCTTTTGAGTCTAAAATGTGCTTCCAGGCAGGCCAATGATTTACTTTTTTCTGGTGGTTTGCTACCACAGCCCGTTTATTGAAGCAAAACAGTCACATATCTTAAACTGTTCTTTGCAAGGTCCTCTGTCCTGATACTGTATGTACTTTATGCAATCAGTGTTTTGTTAATTTGTTTTAATACTTTAAAATGGTATAACATTAAATCAAACATTTTAATTTCTATAAAGTAAATGTGCTAATCTAAATGTACTTACTGTAAATGATGTCAAATCCATAAACCACACAATTGTATCTCTCCCCGTCTGGTCTGAAGGCGCGTAAGTGCAAGGGAATCAGTGAACTGGTGAAGCTGTTCAACGCCGACAACCAGGAAGTGCAGCGCTACGCCACTGGTGCCATGCGCAACCTAATCTATGAAAACATGGACAACAAGGTGGCCCTGATTGAGGGCGGCGGCATCCCCCAGCTTGTGGAGGCGCTCAAGGAACCAGACGACGAGCTCCAGAAAAACATCACTGGTAGGAATTTGCAGGCTTTAAAATGAAAACGTGACAGGGCATGCACAGATCCACTCGCTTTTGCTTTTTCACTTCCCAAGTACAAACTAAAGACATTCAGATGCAAAATGGTCTGTAATTTTTATTCTCCAAGCCCTGTAGGACACCAAACATTGTGTATTTTTGTAGTTCCAAACATCAGCTCAGCTCATTGAGACTCTTTTCCTTTGCATATTGGTGTTGCTGCAGGTATCTTGTGGAACCTTTCATCCAAAGACAACCTGAAGGAGAAGCTGGCCCGAGAGATTCTTACGGAACTGACCACTCAGATCCTCATCCCTCTGTCAAACTCAGATGAATCGGAGGGCAACAGACAGTCCGCCTCTGAGGCGGAAATCTTCTATAACACCACCGGCTGCCTCAGGTGCGCCGCACTTGTCTGCCCTCATTTGTTTGTTTTCATCACACTTCTTTCTCTCTCTCTCTCTCTCTTTATTTTTTTCTCTCTCTCTTTTATTTATCTCTCCCTCTCTCTCTCTCTCTCTTTCTCTCTGTCTCCATCTCTCCATACATTTCAAAAACATAACCAGCATGATGCATTTCCATTAACAACTCCAGGCAACTGACCTTTGTCTTGTATTTGAATACACTTCTTTATTTCTGCTATGCTAACTGGATGTTAAAAAAGATAGATATTTCTGTATTACCATTAAGAAACCACACTTTATGTGTAGGAGGAGATATTAAGGTCTCAATATTTACAAATACCGGTACAAGAAAAAAGCCGTAGAATTACAAAAATAAGTAATTTTACAGAAGTGATTTCAGTCCAAATTTCTGCTGCTACCAGATACCTTTTTTTGTACTGATTAACGACCCTCAACAAAAAAATGTGATGTTCCACAAATGTCTTCATAAAAAGGCACACATTTTGGCACATTTATTATAAATATGCAGATTCCGAATTTTGGCCTTGATGTGTCAACATATTTAATTGTAAGTCGGGTTGTGAAATATATAAGATACAAATTATGTACATTTGGTAGACGATAGAGCGTTTAATACTATCGTCATATTGTGATTATTCATGCTGATAACGCATTCTAGCTGTGTCCTGCAAATTTGAAAGCGACAAGTGAAGCTAGCGGACTAGCGGCTAATGTCCCTCCATAGTGTGAATCATTAATCCTCAATAATAAAGTATGGTTCTTACAGGCATTATCACTGGAGGACAAAAAGTAGCTAAACATGCTACACTACACACCATAAGAGGATACTAAAAAGCACAGATAAGTTAGAGCTCTTGAGTGAAAATAGGGCTTGGTGGATTGATACAAATATTGACAGTAAAAAAACCAAGTATAATATTGGTATAAGATATGATCAATGGAACAGTGATTAGATTTATGTTTTTTTAATCACAAAAATGTTTTTGTTATTGCTTACAAACTCAGAATTAAGAGCCAATAGCAGTTTTTTATTTAGGAAATAATTTAGTTAATTATTGATATATCCTGGGTTTTTTTTTTTAGCTTTACCTTAACTTTTACATAATTTTGATCAAAAATTTAATCATTTAATGATCTTGAAAATGTTAAGTGTCATTATCAGCATTGGTATGACCAATAATGGCCTTGGAACTACTTGGTACCAAATCTAAACCCAAATTTGTGGTATTGGCCAAAACTACTAGATAGATAGATAGTACTTTATTGATTCCTTCAGGAGAGTTCCTTCAGGAAAATTAAAATGTTAACTATTTTAACAGAAGAATAAGTGCCTATTACATTTTAACAAAAGTGTAGATAGTACCATGTTACGATACAAAACAACCATATATTAAAAGTAAATTAGCAAGTAGATTAAGAATAGTTTTGAGAAAATAATACAACTGGAACTCTACAACTGTTAGGAGCAGAACAATTAAGAGCCTTTGTAGCCTGTTTTGAAATGGTTGTTATGATTTATATGCCAAATAATATATCATGATATATATGATTCCCGCAAAAGCCTGCTACATATATCGCGATATATGTACCTTTTCTATTTGTAAATTAAACTTACATTTTCATCGCAATATTGGTGTCAAACTTGTCTCTCAGGTACTTGTTTTTATTAATTTTACATTTTTTGTTATGTGACAGTTTTGATACCTACTATGACTTCATACTGCCAGGTTGTTTTTTTTATTGTGATCCAGAATCGACACGCAAATATCAGTTTCTCATGAGCGGTGGTGCTTATAGGTTTCCCGAGATTGCCTGTCTGTGTATCCATCCATCCATTTCCTACCGCTTATTCCCTTTTGGGGTCGCGAGGGTCGCTGGCGCCTATCTCAGCTACAATCGGGCGGAAGGCGGGGTACACCCTGGACAAGTTGCTATCTCATCACAGGGCCAACACAGATAGACAGACAACATTCACACTCACATTCACACACTAGGGCCAATATTTTAGTGTTGCCAATCGTCATAATAATTTACAATTTCAATGATGCAAATTTTTTTCTTTAAAAAGGCTAAACAAATGCTTTATGTATATTTAAAAACAAATGTTTGTGTTATTGGTTAATATTAATAACATTTTTTTTTCTTATAATATCAGAGTCACAATCAGCTTTATTGGCTAAGTAAGTTTGACACAAGGAATGCCACTTGGTAAACTGTGCTCTATTTGTTCAATGCAATTTCAATTATTGCTGCTTTATAATAAAAGGTAACACAGGCTACACTATATTCTGAATGTTGGAATTTAGTTTGCCAAATATGTAAACAGTCCTTTTAAATTAGATATGAAAACAATAACTTCAGGGGTATTGTTTTTATTCGTCACAACTGTAAAACCAAGCACACTAAAGAAAGTACATTAAATATACAGATGAAGTGCACATACATGTAGGAATCACGTTTAATTATTAATATAGTTTGGGATGAACTGAAACATAGCAATAAAGTTGTGCAAGATGAAGATTAAGCTCTATTGCTGTTAGCTTAATGCTAACGTACCATGGATTAGCTCAGTGGTTCTCAAATGGGGGTACGCGTACCCCTGGGGGTACTTGAAGGTATGCCAAGGGGTATGTGAGATTTAAAAAAAAATATTCTAAAAATAGCAACAATTCAAAAATCGTTTATAAATATATTTATCAAATAATACTAATACTTCAACAAAATATGAATGTAAGTTCATAAACTGTGAAAAGAAATGCAACAATGCAATATTCACTGTTGACAGCTAGATTTTTTTGTGGACATGTTCCATAAATATTGTTTATGTTTAAAATATTCTTTTTTTGTGAAGAAATGTTTAGAATTAAGTTCATGAATCCAGATGGATCTCTATTACAATCCCCAAAGAGGGCACTTTAAGTTGATGATTACTTCTATGTGTAAAAATCTTTATTTATAATTGAATCACTTGTTTATTTTTCAACAAGTTTTTAGTTATTTTTATATCTTTTTTCCAAATAGTTCAAGAAAGACCATTACAAATGAGCAATATTTTGCACTGTTATACAATATAATAAATCATAAACTGATGACATAGTGCTGTATTTTACTTCTTTATCTCTTTTATTCAACCAAAAATGCTTTGCTCTGATTAAGGGGTACTTGAATATAAAACATTTTCACTGGGGGTACATCACTGAAAAAAGGTTGAGAACCACTGGACTAGCTCATAGACAAGCTAACCCAAAATAGCATGTCCAATCGTGGGGGCATAGTTCACACTAACATTATGAACTATGAACAATTTACTGTCTCCATTGAACTTAACATGCATATTTTTGGAATGTGGGAGGAAACTGGAGTGCCCGGAGAGAATCCACGCACGCGGGAAAAAATGCAAACTCCACACAGAGACATCCAAAAGGAGGTCCAAAGATGCACACAGATTAAAAATAGACGTTATTCCTGGTAGTAATGTCGAAAGGTTTAGGGTTGTTTATACAGGCTTGAACAAGAAATAGAATAATTAACTGGAAATACCTTTCTCTTCAACTTTCTCTACTTACTTTTGCCTGGTGTTAATTCCGTTGAGGTGCACGACCAGCTGCCGCGCTCCTGACTGGAGATTTAGACTACTTTTATTAACGAAACTTTTAAAGATAGATAGACAGATAGATAGATAGTACTTTATTGATTCCTTCAGGCGAGTTCTTTCAGGAAAATTAAAATTCCAGCAGCAGTGTACAGAGTTGAGATCAATTTAAACTGTAAAAAGTAAATAATGGGGTTTAAATGGAAACAAAATAGAAAAATATTACAATAAGAATAAAAATAAAAAGCAACAATGGGAATAAAAATATAACTGTAAAATAAGAATATAACAAGAGAAACTGGGCAGAATCAAAAAACACAGGACGAGATGTTGAACAGTCCCTTGTGCCAAATGTGGAGAGTACTCACTCGAGATGTCCTTGTTGTTAAGACTGGTAGACAGACAACGTGAGGATGTGGGGGGTGGGGTGTTCTTGTGAGTTGTGGGATATGAGACTTGGTCAGGGTTAAATTCCAGGACAATTGGACAAGCGACACATCTTCAGTAGTGTGCCCTTGCATCATTGGGTGTTTCGGCCCTCAAACACTATACACCCTCCACAAAGGTGGCCCGCCGAAGGATGATCAGTCCTCGGCTTGTGTCCCGTGCTCAACTGTTCCCAAAATTCACCCTGTTACACTGCTGTTTTTGGGGCCCAACCAGGGTCCTTCCGCTTGAGCCAAATCCACTGGCTGCTTCTTTCTGCTGCCTCTGAGACTGCTCTGATTGTCCTCCGCAGAGCCTGACCATGGCTGCCGAGTTCCCTCAGCAGTCTGATGGTAGACGACGCCACAAATCCTCTGCATCCCACTTCTACTGGATAGACCAAGCCATGCTGCCTTGCTTCTTCTGCTATCTCTGAGTAGCGCAGCTTCTTACGTCCGTAGGCCTCCTCCACAGAGTTCTCCCATGGGACTGTGAGCTGTATGACATAAGCATTCTTCACCGAAGGGGACCAGAGCACCAAGTCTGGCCTGAGGTTGGTAGAGGCAATCTCAGGTGGGAAAACCAGCTGTTTGCCGATGTCTGCCAGCATCTTCCAGTCGCGGGCCAGGTATAGGTGTCCTGTTTCTGGTTTGACGGAAAGCTGTTTGGGTGTTTTCCCGCCCTCTCGGACAAACATTGTTGTCTTCAACGGATTAGATGCTCTTGGTGGCAAGGAGTTGACGGCACCACGCATGCTCTCCAGGGCTGATGCCAAGCTCTTGATAACCTGGTTGTGCCGCCAGGTGTATCTCCCCTGCGTGAGGCTCGTCTTACATCCTGTCATAATGTGTCTGAGGGTTGCTGGGGTTGGGCAGAAGGCACGGATTGGATCCTAGCCATACCACTAATGGAGATTTTTTGGTGATGGGAGCACATCATCCGTTGCTCTGATGATGAAGCTGATTTTACTTGCTTCCATCTGCCATAGCTCCTTCCAGCTTATCTTTCTCCTCTCCACTCCTTCCCACTGCATCCATTGCCCCTGTTTGTCGAGAGAGACAGCCTTCGCACTCCTCAAGACCTCCACCTGGCGACGCACCTCCTCCACCACCAGCGACCTCCGCTCTGATGTTGTAGCATTTTTCCAGGATGGTTCTCTTGCAGTCAGGCCGAAACCTCCTCTTCCCTGTTGGACTTTTACCACGATGTCTTTGTGCCTCAGGGCTGCTGTAGCTTGCTGCACCTCATCGGATGGTGTCCACCTCCCCCCAGTTACTAGGGGCGGTGCAACAGTGCTGATGGTCTTGTCTCTGGAGTCCATCAGTGTCATGTGGAGGCTAATTTTAGAACACTTGTATTCCTCAGTTAGACTAGTGAGAGGTAGCTCCAGGATCCCTTTGCCGTAGAGGCCGATGTTACTTAGACATTGTGGAATGCCAAGCCACTTTTTTGCATATGAAATAATGGTTCGCTCCATCTTCTCCACAGTGGTTACTGGGACTTCATACACAGTGAGTGGCCACATTGTCCGGGGGAGGAGTCCAAATTGGAAGCACAACAGCTTCAGTTTCCCTGGCAATAGAGTCTTATCGATGTTATCCAGGCTCTTCGCGGTCTCTTGCCTTAGTTGTTCTACTTGTTGTTTGTCCTTGAAGCTTGCGTTGTACCATCTGCCCAGGCTTTTGACAGGCTGCTCCGACACTGTTGGAATTGGGTCTCCGCCGATGTAGAACCTTGTGTCTCTCAGCACCCTTTTGATTATGGAGATGCTTCGAGATTTGCTAGGCTTGAATTTCATTCGGGCCCACTCGATGTTCTCCTGTAGCTTTCCAAGTAGACGCTTAGTGCATGCTGCAGTAGTGGTTAGTGTTGTCATGTCATCCATGTATGCCCTGATAGGTGTAAGACGGAGCCCAGCCCTTGTTCGTTCCCCACCCACCACCCACCTTGAGGCTCTCATAATAACTTCCATGGCCATTGTGAAAATCAAGGGTGAGACTGTGCAGCCTGCCATGATGCCTACTTCTAAGCGCTGCCATGTTGTAGTGAAGTTGGCTTTTGTGAAGCATAGCTGCAGGTCTTGGAAGTAGTTCTTGACCAGTGGTGATGGGCTCTGGTACAAGGAAGAAGCTAAAAGATTCCCAGAGAAGTTCATGGGGAACTGAGCCAAATGCATTGGCCAGGTCAAGGAAGGTTACATGAAGATCTCTCTTATCCTTCTTGGCTGATTGGATCTGACGCCAGATCATGCTTGTATGTTCTAGGCAGCCAGAGAATCCTGGAATTCCAGCTTTCTGTACAGATGTATCAATGTTTTTGTTTTTTACCAGGCAGGCAGTAGCGACCTTGTTATGAAAAAGTATTGCACTGTTATTGTTTTGCATCCCCTGTCATCCTAGTACACCCGCCCCCCCTAAATAAGGCAATGAGGAACGTTTTTTATGACATTTGATATGTTAATCAAACTTATTATGGCCAATAGTGCCTAAGTAATATGTCCTATGTACAGTATATCAAATCATGTAATATATCCCTAAATTTGTTTTCATGTAAGAAAAAAAAAACGTATTAAAGGTGTGGCGGCATTTATCTTGCCGTGGCACATACATGTCGGGGAAACCCTGCAATCCTTGGAGGAAGTAGGAAATATGAGGTGATGATGCAGACTTCATAACATAATTGTTCTTCTCCTCTCACATATTTTGCAGGAATCTTAGTTCTGTGAATGAGAAGACCCGTCAGCAGATGAGACAAACCCCTGGCCTGGTGGACTCCTTGGTGACCTACATCAAATCCTCACTGGAAGACAACAAGGCGGAGGACAAGGTGAGACCAGATGAGTTATATATTGTATATGCACCTTAGGAGGAGCTGCTCCAATTTCGTTGTTCTTTGAACCTGTTCATTGCAATAATGACAATAAAACTCTATTCTATTCTATTCTTATAGCTTAGATGTTGTCTCCTTTAACATTGTGTGCATTGTTTTACATGTGTCTATGTTTGTGATTTAGGGGGTGGAAAATGCCGTGTGTGTCATGAGGAACCTCTCCTACCAGCTCTACAGCGAGATGCCGCGATCGACTCTGGATCGCCTGGAGGGCCCAAGCCGAGCCGAGGACTCTGGGAAGGGAGAAGCCATTGGCTGCTTCACGCCTCAAAGCAGGAAGGCCAAAAATGTACGCACACACAAACATTCCCCCGTTAGCCTTTTTCATGCAAGAATCCATTGTAACTAGTTTCGTGCCCCACAGGCTAATGAAAAAAATTAGCATGTGCCGGCCTACGCCCACTAAGCTCTTGGACTGACAAACTAGGATCAGGACACGCACTTTAAATAAATAACTTTGTTCTGTATTGGATATGAAATGCATTTCTATCAAAGCAGAAATAATAAAGTCAAAATGATACAAGAACAAAGTCATTAAAAGTAATATTTATTTATTCAATAGTATTGCTACAAGTATTTAAACCCATTTTACAGGAATAGTATAAAATGTTGGATTTAAATATTAATTTCTTGGTGAAAATCACAATTTTTAAGAATTAGTATAAACTTGCATTTATGTGAGAAGTGTTGAGGAACTTCAAAGAAAAAATATATATAATAAAGCCCTGATACCATAATTGCTGTCCCACCAAAAATAAACTAAATACCGTATTTTTCGGATTATAAGTCGCTCCGGAGTATACGTCGCACCGGCCGAAAATGCATAATAAAGAAGGAAAACAACATATATACGTCGCACTGGAGTAAGTCGCATTTTTGGGGGAAATTACCAACTGAGAAAGTGCCTGGTATGTTAACGTAACATATTATGGTAAGAGTCAGTCAAATAACTCTTAACAAATAGAACATGCTATACGTTTACCAAACAATCTGTCACTCCTAATCGATAAATCCGATGAAATATTCTTCCTCGATGTTGCTTCTAAACAACTCTGCCAACTCCAAAGGTATGCGCTGCTTCCTCTGGTCGTTTTCTGCTGCATATTTCACTACGTCCAGCTTGTAATCTTCAGTACATGATTTCCTTTTCGGTCCAATTTTTGTTCAGCCCTTCTCAGTTTTTATAAGTTATCGCCAACGATGAAATGATCCATTTTAATAGTTACGGCAGTAACATATAGCAGTTAGCATTTCATGACCCACAATGCACTTCTTCCATGACCCTCCCCCGCCGAATTCTTATTGGTTGACGTGTATGTGACGATTGCTGACGTGTGTGTGATGATTGCTGACATTTTCTTGGTCTCTTCCGCGAATTAGATAATATTATTTGATATTGTGTAATCTGCAGTACATGATTTCCTTTTCGGTGCCATTTTTGTTCAGCCCTTCTCAGTTTTTATAAGTTACCGCCAATGGTGAAATTATCCATTTTAATAGCTACGGCAGTAGCATATAGCATATAGCAGTTAGCATTCCATGACCCACAATGCACTTCTGCCATGACCCTCCCCCGCCGAATTCTTATTGGTTGACGTGTATGTGACGATTGCTGACGTGTGTGTGACTATTGCTGACATTTTCTTGGTCTCTTCCGCGAATGAGATAATTAATATTATTTGCATTGCTCTATACGGGCATAACAACAAACTGAAGCTCCCCATCAGCAGCCTGAGCGAGGAGTTTATGGTGACACGGTCCAGGGAGCTCCTACAGTATCGGGAGTCCAGTGACCCAAAGGTTGCACAGGCTGGGATTGAAGTCGGGATGGGGCGGAAGTGGAGAGCTGTCGAGGCTGTGGATGTTGCAGAGGCAAGGCTACGGCAAAAGGTTTTGGTGGGAACAGTGGCGCAGGGGAGATCTGGCTTAGGTAGCAGAAGAACACCTCGCTATGGTAAGGCGCAGGGGAAAGAGAAGAGGTCACTGATCCTCGAGGAAGTGCGAGCAGGAGTTGAGGAAAAGCGAGCCTGCCAGATGGCGGGAATGCGGCAACAGGGCGCCTGGACGAGATGGGAACAAGCATCAGAGCGTAAGGTCACATGGACCGAGCTCTGGAAAGCCGAACCCCATCGAATAAAGTTCTTGATCCAGGCGGTCTACGATGTGCTGCCAAGTCCATCCAACCTCTTCACCTGGGGAAAGGTGGAGACACCAGGGTGCCCCCTCTGCCAGAGGAGAGGAACCTTGGAGCACATCCTAAGCTGTTGTCCAAAAGCCCTGGGTGAAGGGCGGTACCGCTGGCGACATGACCAGGTCCTGAAGGCCATAGCTGATGCCATCTGCAGGGGAGTCAGTCACAGCAAGAGCCTCCGCCCAGTGAAGAGTACTGCTTTCATCAGAGCTGGGGAGAAGTCAACACCGGCTGCCCGGAACACCTCGTCTGGCCTGTTGGCAACAGCACGCGACTGGGAGCTGTCAGTTGATCTGGGAAAGCAGTTGAAGTTCCCTGACGTGGTTGCTAAAACAACACTAAGGCCAGATATTGTGCTCACCTCAGTGGCCTCCAAGCAGGTAATCCTCTTGGAGCTCACAGTGCCTTGGGAGGACCGTATGGAGGAGGCCAATGAGAGGAAGAGCGCAAAGTACTCTCAGCTTGTGGAGGAGTGTCCGAGCAATGGGTGGCGAGCGATGTGCCGGCCTGTTGAAGTGGGGTGTCGAGGGTTTGTGGGCAAATCTCTCTGCAGGGCCTACAGAATGCTTGGCATCACAGGGGCCAGCCAGCAAAGGGCCATGAAGTTAGTCACAGATGCAGCAGAAGTGGCATCAAGGTGGCTGTGGATCAGGAGGGGAGAGGCGTGGCATGTAGGGCAGTAGCGCTACCTGGACACAGGCTGGGGCCTGATCAACCCTGGCTGGGTCGCCTAGGGGAGGGGGTCTGATTGTTGAAAGACCCGAAACCCCCTGTGATCCTAGGTTACATCACTGAGGATGTGTCCAGTTGCACCATTGGTGTATTTAAAAAGAAATTGTGTAATCTGCAGTACATGATTTCCTTTTTGGTGCAATTTTTGTTCAGCCCTTCTCAGTTTTTATAAATTACCGCCAATGGTGAAATGATCCATTTTAATAGCTACAGTAGTAGCATATAGCAGTTAGCATTCCATGACCCACAATGCACTTCTGCCATGACCCTCCCCCGCCAAATTCTTATTTGTTTACGTGTATGTGACGATTGCTGACGTGTGTGTGACGATTGCTGACATTTTCTTCGTCTCTTCCGCGAATGAGATGAATAATATTATTTGATATTTTACGGTAATGTGTTAATAATTTCACACACAAGTCGCTCCGGAGTATATGTCTCACCCCCGGCCAAACTATGGAAAAAACTGGGACTTATAGTCCGAAAAATACGGTAATAGTCTTATCATTTTACTTTATTTTTTACAGTCCTCATGGATCAATAACAGTTTATGTCCTTCACAGAGGATGAACCAGGACCTTTCCACGTTCACTGAGGTGGCTCGGGAGCCAAAAGGGATGGAGTGGCTGTGGCACCCGCAGATCGTGGGCTTGTACAATCGCGTGCTGAAGACGTGTGAGATCAACTCTACCACCCGGGAGGCAGCGACAGGAGCGCTGCAGAACATCACAGCAGGAGACAAGCGGGTCAGCGCGCTACATTCTGCATCGACTTTCCTCCTCCTCCAAACAACCGAGCTTTGACAAAATCATTCAATTGTCTCGTCCGTTGCAGTGGGCAGCTGTGCTGAGTCGTGTGGCCATGGACCAGGAGCGAATGGTGCCTGTTCTGCAAGACCTGATGCGCACCAACAATGACCTGGAACTGCGCTCCATCACGGGCTTCCTCCGAAATCTGTCCCGCCATGCTAAGGATAAAAATGACATGGGTATGTATTTTTTTAACTTCTATTCCTCTAATCTAATCTAACGACAGGACACACCACTTTTATGATGAATTTTAGATTGAAACAATATTTTAATTCATGCTTAAGTGGAAAAAAGGTGAACAATGGCTGCGCAGTATTCTCTCCCTCAACTTAAGTCTGTCAGTGCACACCTTCACCTAAGATGTGCACTTTGGGCGGAGCAAGGCTTAAATGTGGGCCTTCCTTGTTAAATCTGGCTCTCCCATCAACTAAAGTACTTAGCACTTCTGAGGCTGGAATAAGTCCAGCTCCCCTGAAAGATGAAATATTGTATTACACTTGAAGTTTGGATGCAGTGTACACCACACTTTATACAATGATCCAATAGACACAAAACTATCAAATCTATTCTGATCGCTGCAATTGGGACACCTGGAAACATTCATTTGCGATGAGGATAAAAGGAATATAATGCCAGTCTGTATTAACTAACTATCAAAAATCTAAGTGCACATTTTGTCTTGTGAATGCGGCCGCAGCAATAGGAGACCGCAGGTTTTTAAACAACCTGGTACTAACGAACGTTTAATGCATTTGGACTGTGATCACTGAACTATGTCTATGTTTACACTGGAAGCCAAAGTGGCGCAAATCCGATTTTTTTTCCAGCTAACTGTTTAAAACTGCAAGTAAAACGTGATTTTTATCAGACTTCAGTGAAAACGTGCACAGGCCCCAATGGTGGCCTCGATGTCACTTGCATGCGCAGTTTTATAAGGTAAAAACAAAATATGTTGACCGGATTCCGTGAACAAGGAAGTCGCTACTACTACTACAAAATAAAATAAAAGTTGCTACTGTAAATATAGTCGCCACACCTTAAAAGTGAGTGTTTTTTTCACGTAAAAATACATTTTAAGAAACATAATATATGAATAGGTTCATATAGTGTAATGTATATGGCAGGCCTCTTATCTTTTTAGGGTTGTTAAGTAGTGGAGGCATGAACATCAGCGTAGATTAACGTTAGCTTTATTTTTCAACTCATAGTTAAGCAATTAAACTACAGCAGGGACCCCAAACTTTTGACTTAGAGGGCCGCATTGGGTCAAAATATTTGGCCGTGGGCCGGACTGTGTGCGTGTGTGCGTGTGTGCATGTTTGTATGTATGTATGTATGTATGTATGTATGTATGTATGTATGTATGTATGTATGTACAAACCCCGTTTCCATATGAGTTGGGAAATTGTGTTAGATGTAAATATAAACGGAATACAATGATTTGAAAATCATTTTCAACACATATTCAGTTGAATATGCTACAAAGACAACATATTTGATGTTCAAACTTATAAAAAATTTTTTTTTTTGCAAATAATCATTAACTTTAGAATTTGATGCCAGCAACACGTGACAAAGAAGTTGGGAAAGGTGGCAATAAATACTGATAAAGTTGAGGAATGCTCATCAAACACCTATTTGGAACATCCCACAGGTGAGCAGGCTAATTGGGAACAGGTATGTGCCATGATGAAGCAGCTTCCATGAAATGCTATGTACGGCAATACACAAACAAGGATGGGGTGAGGGTCATCAATTTGTAAGCAAATTGTTGAACAGTTTTTGAACAACATTTCTAAACGAGCGATTGCAAGGAATTTAGGGATTTTACCATCTACGGTGCGTAAGATGGTCAAAATGTTCAGAAAATCTGAAGAAATCACTGCACGTAAGCGATGATATTACGGACCTTTGATCTATCAGCCGGTACCCTGCATCAAAAACCGACATCAGTGTGTAAAGGATATCACCACATGGGCTCAGGAACACTTCATAAAACCATTGTCAGTAACTGCAGTTGGTCGCTACATCTGTAAGTGCAAGTTAAAACTCTACTATACGAAGCGAAAGCCATTCATCAACAACACCCAGGAACGCCGCCAGCTTTGCTGGGCCCGAGCTCATCTAAGATGGACTGATGCAAAGTGGAAAAGTGTTCTGTGGTCTGACGAGTTCACATTTCAAATTATATTTGGAAACTGTGGATGTGGTGTCCTCCGGAACGAAGAGGAAAATAACCATCCGGATTGTTACAGGCACAAAGTTCAAAAGCCAGCATCTGTGATGGTATGGGGTGTATTAGTGCCCAAGGAATGGGTAACTTACACATCTGTGAAGGCACCATTAATGCTGAATGGTCCATACAGGTTTTGGAGCAACATATGTTGTCATCCATGCAACGATATCATGGACGCCCCTGCTTATTTCAGCAAAACAATGCCGAGCCATGTGTTACAACAGAGTGGCTTCGTAGAAAAAGACTGCGGGTACTTTCCTGGCCCGCCTGCAGTCCAGACATGTCTCCCATCGAAAATGGGTGGCGCATTATGAAGCGTATAATACAACAACAAGACCCCGGACTGTTGAACAACTTAAGCTGTACATCAAGCAAGAATGGTAAATAATTCCACTTTCAAAGCTTCAACAATTAGTTTCCTCAGTTCCCAAACGTTTATTGAGTGTTGTTTAAAGAAAAGGTGATGTAACACAGTGGTGAACATGCCCTTTCCCAACTACTTTGGCATGTGTTGCAGCCATGAAATTCTAAGTTAATTATTATCCATCCATCCATCCATTTCTACCGCTTATTCCCTTTTGGCGTCGCGGGGGGCGCTGGCGCCTATCTCAGCTACAATCGGGCGGACTGCGGAGTACACCCTGGACAAGTAGCCACCTCATCGCAGGGCCAACACAGATAGACAGACAACATTCACACTCACATTCACACACTCGGGCCAATTTAGTGTTGCCAATCAACCTATCCCCTGGTGCATGTCTTATTTGCAAAAAAAAAAAAGTTTATGAGTTTGAACATAAAATATCTTGTCTTTGTAGTGCATTCAATTGAATATGGCTTGAAAAGGATTTACAAATCATTGTATTCCATTTATATTTATATTCAACACAATTTCCTAACTCATATGGAAACGGGGTTTGTATATATACAGTGGGGCAAAGAAGCATTTAGTCAGCCACCGATTGTGCAAGTTCTCCCACTTAAAATGATAACAGAGGTCTGTAATTTTCATCATAGGTACACTTCAACTGTGAGAGACAGAATGTGGAAAAAAATCCAGAAATTCACATTGTAGGAATTTTAAATATTTTTTTGGAAGGAGGTTTTGGCTCAAAATCTCACGATACATGGCCCCATTCATTCTTTCCTTAACACGGATCAATTGTCCTGTCCCCTTAGCAGAAAAACAGCCACAAATCATGATGTTCCCACCCCCATGCTTCACAGTAGGTATGGTGTTCTTGGGATGTAACTCAGTATTCTTCTTCCTCCAAACACGACGAGTTGAGTTTATACCAAAAAGTTCTATTTTGGTTTCATCTGAACACATGACATTCAACCAATCCTCTGCTGTAGCATCCATGTATCCACTTATATATATATATATATATATATATACGTATATATATATGTATGTATATATATATATATATATATATATATATATATATATATATATATATATATATAATGTATCCACTTATATATATATATATATATATATATATATATATTCTTCTTCCTCCAAACGCGACGAGTTGAGTTTGTACCAAAAAGTTCTATTTTGGTTTCATCTGACCACATGACATTCTCTCAATCCTCTGCTGTATCATCCATGTATCCACTTATATATATATATATATATATATATATATATATATATATATATATATATATATATATATATATATATATATATATATATATATCATCCATGTATCCACTTATATGTATATATATATATATATATATATATATATATATATATATATATATATATATATATATATATAAGTGGATACATGGATGATACAGCAGAGGATTGAGAGAATGTCATGTGGTCAGATGAAACCAAAATAGAACTTTTTGGTATAAACTCAACTCGTCGTGTTTGGAGGAATAAGAAAAAAAAAAAAAAAAAATATATATATATATATATATATATATATATATATATATATATATATATATATATATATATATATATATATGGCTTCACAGTAGCAGCATTTACCTTCCCAACACTGGCATGGCGTAGAGCAGGGGCGCTCACACTTTTTCTGCAGGTGAGCTACTTTTCAATTGACCAAGTCGAGGAGATCTACCTCATTCCTATTTATAATTTATATTTATTTATTTATGAAAGAGACATTTTTGTTAACAAGTTAATGGTGTTTAATGATAATACAAGCATGTTTAACACACATAGATTCCTTTCTTTCATGAAGACAAGAATATAAGTTGGTGTATTTGATTCTGATGACTTGCATTGATTGGAATTAGACAGTGGTGCTGATAACGTCCGCGTTTTCAAATGGAGGAAAAAAAAGTCCTCCTTTCTGTCCAATACCACATGAAAGTGGTTGGATTTGGCATCTCATTTGTCCAACTTGCATACTCGTTTTTAAACACTTTGTTATGAGAGTAGCGTATGTGTGTGGCCCTTTAATGTCTGGCAGCAGGTGAGTGACGTCAGTGAGTGTGCGGGTGGGCAAGCAAGTGAGAAAGCGGTCGCTGAGGGCGGGGGAGAAATACATTGGCATCAAACTCCGTAGCTTGCTAGCTTGTGCACGCTAGCTTTCTGAGACTCTTATTTTGTTAATACAAGCAGGATGAAACAGGTCTTTTATGGTGTAGACAGGAACTGTGCAGTCGGTCTTTAGAGTTTTGACAGTAGGTACGGAGTCTCTAGAAATAAAATGTGTTTCTCTGCGTCCGCCCTGTTAGTGATTTTTTTTCTTAAATATGAGCTTGCAGCAGCCAGCGTCATCTCACAAGATCCTCGGGTGCCGAGAATGTCAAACAACTGACGAAAGTGAAGTCTTGGTATGATTGATGATTGCTCATTTTTATGTATATTTTTTAATGCCTGGCTTGAGATCGACTGACACACCCTCCGAGATCGACCAGTCGATCACCATCGACGTAATGCCCACCCCTGGCGTAGTGGGCAGAGAGGCCGTGCCAGAAACCTGAGGGTTGCAGGTTGGCTTCCCACCTATTTACATCCAAATCGCTGCCGTTGTGTCCTTGGGCAGGACACTTCACCCTTGCCCCCGGTGCCGCTCACACTGGTGAATGAATGATGAATGAATGATTGGTGGTGGTCGGAGGGGCCGTAGGCGCAAACTGGCAGCCACGCTTCCGTCAGTCTACCCCAGGGCAGCTGCGGCTACTGATGTAGCTTACCACCACCAGGTGTGAATGAATGATGGGTTCCCACTTCACTGTGAGCGCTTTGAGTATCTAATAATAGAAAAGTGCGATATAACTCTAATGCATTATTATTATTATTATCACAATACGAAGGTCCTGAGTAGTCTGGGGTTCAATCCCGGGCTCGGGATCTTTCTGTGTGGAGTTTGCATGTCCTCCCCATGAAATCGTGGGTTCCTTCCGGGTACTCCGGCTTCCTCCCACCTCCAAAGACATGCACCTGGGGATAAGTTGATTGGCAACACTAAATTGGCCCTAGTGTGTGAATGTGAGTGTGAATGTTGTCTGTCTATCTGTGTTGGCCCTTCGAAAATGTGGCTACTTCTCCAGGGTGTACCCAGCCTTCCGCCCGATTGTAGCTGAGATAGACACCAGCGCCCCCCGCGACCCCAAAGGGAATAAGCGGTAGAAAATGGATGGATGGATGTGTGTGTGTGTGTGTGTGTGTGTATATATATATATACATATATATATATATATATATTCATGTGTATATATGTATGTGTATATGTGTATACATATATATATATACATACATGTATGTATATATATATATATGTATATAAATATGTATGTACATATATATATACATACATGTATATATGTATGTATACACATATATATGAATATGTATGTGGGCTTCACGGTGGCAGAGGGGTTAGTGCGTCTGCCTCACAATACGAAGTTCCTGCAGTCCTGGGTTCAAATCCGGGCTCGGGATCTTTCTGTGTGAAGTTTGCATGTTCTCCCTGTGAATGCGTGGGTTCCCTCCGGGTACTCCGGCTTCCTCCCACTTCCAAAGACATGCACCTGGGGATAGGTTGATTGGCAACACTAAATTGGCCCTAGTGTTTGAATGTGAGTGTGAAGGTTGTCTGTCTATCTGTGTTGGCCCTGCGATGAGGTGGCGACTTGTCCAGGGTGTACCCCGCCTTCCGCCCGATTGTAGCTGAGATAGGCGCCAGCGCCCCCCGCGACCCCAAAAGGGAATAAGCTGTAGAAAATGGATGGATGGAAATATGTATGTATATGTATATATGTGCATATATATATTTGTGTATGTATATGTATATATATATATATATATATATATATATATGTGTGTGTATATATATGCATATATATATATATATATATATATATATATATATATATATATACACACACACACACACACACAATGTGCATATATATACGTGCATATATTTGTGTGTGTGTATATATATATATATAAATATATATATATATATATATATATATATATACATGTATGTATGTATATATATACACACACACAGCTAAGGTTCCTGTTGTTTTCTTGTGTAGCCACAAAGGTGGTGAACAACCTGGTGTCCAAGCTGCCTGTGGACGGCCACCAGAAGGAGCCATCCCATGACGTGGTGATCAACATCTGCGCAATCCTCAACAACTTGGTGACATCCAGCTCCATCGCCGCAAGAGATGTGTGCTTCTTCGACGGCCTGCCCAAACTGCTCGGCATTAAGAACTCTCATGACTGCAGGTGAGGCGAGGCGTGCAGTCTGCACTTTCCACGTACGGCGTGATGGACAAGTGACAGTGTATGATTGGGTTTCCTTTTTTTACCTTTGTTCAGTGTTGGGAAGGTAAAAGCCGCCAAAGCAGCCGCCACCGTGCTCAGCAACATGTTCCAGTACAAGAAACTGCACAAAGATTACAAGCAGGTACGAAAACACATGCTATTGTATTAACAGTAAGGACTTCAGAAAGTCCCATTTTGTTAATTAACACTTGGAATTCTCTTTGAGGCGCCCTGCCTTTTATTTGTGGTTGTACAACATGTGGATACATGCTTGAGTATGAGTGAAAGTAAATCATATGTGATCCTTAGGAGGGCAAAAGTATGTTCCTTCTCGCACAAAACCATGCATCAACACACACTGTATGCATAATGTGCAGCTCACAACTTGACCCACCCAAGGGTGCGGCTTGCAGCTCAGGTCCTTACGTGCAAGTCCAGACAGGGCGCCAAATGCCTTCATACCAAATCACACTTCGTCTGTGCTGCGGTGTTGTTAATACTGTATGCAAACATTGGTTTGTGTCATTAATGAGGGAACTTAGTCATATTTTGATGTTTTCTGATGTCCCTATTACAGAAAGGGCTTACGAGACAGGACTTTGCAGACGTGACCATCTAAAATCAGAAGTAGTCCTGCACTCCACCAGCAACCGACAGAAGAAGTCTTCATAAACCCTTTTATGCCATTCCGAGATAACCCGGGCTTTGTTTTTTTTTTTATCTGCCACTAAGGTTGTGATAACGCTCAAGAAACGAGAGAGTAGAAAAGGGACTTGAGCATGTCTGACTCGTGTGTGTGTGTGTGTGTGTGTGTGTGTGTGTGTGCTGTATTTGAGTGTTTTTTTTGTGTCATCAGGGAAATGTTTGTGCAATTACAGTGTTGCTGCTGTGTGAATGAACATTATGATATTTGGGTGGTACTTACGCAGCATCTTTGTATATATCGCTTTTTCTTCCACCCTTTAAAAACACAATGTTTTATACACTGTATCTTATAGCAACAATAACACTGTTTAGCAATGCATAAAAGAGAATGTAATCCAAAGATATATCACTGAGATTTGCTTGTATGTTGCTGTATGTCAGTACAGTTGGGATATCGGTGTGCCTACAAAGGAATTGTTCCTTTCTTTTTTTAAGTCCTGTGTGAACTGTTATTTTCAATATGATGCAATTTAAAAAAAAAGTGGTATCTCGTCAAGTGTGTGTGCGTGTGCATGCGCGTGTGCGTGTGTGTGTGTGAGAGAGAGAGGGAGAGAAATGTGAAAAGCAGTAGTGAAAGAATGCAGTCCTAACTAGATTTTTTATGTTTGTTTAGTTTTATTTGTGTCAATAATCTAAGACGTCACAATTTCATTACCCAATTTGATAAGTTTTCTCCAATGTCATGAATTATCTGACATCTTTGTGTCAGCCTTGTAGAAAACTTTGCTTAGCGCATGTCACACACACACACTGCTGTATCCTCTCATCTAATAAACAGACTGATCTGGCGTGTGAGGTGAATGAATTTGCTGGAACAAGCTTACACTAAAGTGGTAAAAAGTCGGCCACTCCCTGTTGACATACTTTCTCCTGCTCAGACAGGAACAATTCCAGCCCTTCCCTTGCTGCACCCAAATGTAGCCTCCCACTTAACTGCAGCTCTAAATGACTCCACTAGGGCCCAGATCATTTCACCCTACTGCTTCATCTGTGAGTACCCCTGGTGGTCAAATATGGTGTATATTGCAATAAGAAAGCAACTGTAAGCTTGCAGCCTGCAGCCATGTTACACCCTCTTAATTTGACTTTTTAAACAGCTGTCAATATTTACATCAATAGTCTGCCCTCTGCTGGCCATTATGCAACATCCTGCATTACACTAAATGATCGACAAAACCTAATGTGTTACATTCTCCATCAAATTGACAAAATAGTACACCAATATTACCTTTGAAATGTTAGATAAATCATTCAGGGGAAAAAAGGAGGGACATTTTTGATTTAACAAACACAAATACAACCAGATATCCATAGCGTTATTCATAAGCAGGGGTCAGATGTCCTCAGTGACCAGGCAGTAGAAGTCTGAGCGAGCTCCATAGTTCCGTGACCCTAGGTCCGACACGTCAACATCAGAGGGTTTCGCATCCCGCGCTCGGAAAGGAACGACCGGCAGAATGGGAGCCTTCGAGGTCATTGCTTTGTACACAGGGAGACGTATACCTACAGGCCCAAAAGACAAAACAAAGAATTACAGTGTAGACCTGGGGGACTCAAACTTGTTTTCATTGAGGGCCACATTGCACTTATGACTGCTTTCAGAGGGCCGCTTTTTACAGTATGCATGCGGGTAATAACCTCTTATGTTGCACGATTGCGCCAGGTAAAATTCCTAGTTTGTGAACCTGTTCTCAAACAATGGCAGAAAAAACTTTTCTGATTCTGATTCTGAAAAATAATCATGATTAATCGAAAAGCATATGCATTTGATTATTAGATTTTTTTTCATGTATAACTTACTTCAAAATCATAAATAAAGCTGACAGATATTTAACTATTTGTTTTTATCTCACAAAAGTACTTTTGCAATACAGTACATAACAGTGGTTCTCAAATGGGGGTACGTGTACCCCTGGGGGTACTTGAAGGTATGCCAAGGGATACGTGAGATTTTTTTTAAATATTCTAAAAATAGCAACAATTCTAAAATCCTTTATAGATATATTTATTGAATAATACTTCAACACAATGTGAATGTATGTTCATAAACTGTGGGAAAAAAATACGACAATGCAATATTCAGTGTTGACAGATTTTTTGTGTACATGTTACACAAATATTGATGTTAAAGATTTCTTTTTTTGTGAAGAAATGTTTAGAATTAAGTTGATGAATCCAAATGGATCTCTATTACAATCCCCAAAGAGGGCACTTTAAGTTGATAATTACTTCTATGTGTAGAAATCTTTATTAATAATTGAATCACTTGTTTATTTTTCAACATGTTCTTAGTTATTTGTATATCTTTTTTTCCAAATAGTTCAAGAAAGACCACTACAAATTAGCAATATTTTGCACTATTACACAATTTAACAAATCAGAAACTGATGACATAGTGCTGTATTTTACTTCATCTCTTTTTTCCAACCAAAAAGGCTTTGCTCTGATTAGGGGGTACTTAAATTAAAAAAATGTTCACAGGGGGTACATCACTGAAAAAAGGTTGAGAACCACTTGTAAATAATATCATCATTGGCATGATCAGATAATATTCAAGTTTAAAATATGCATTATTTTTCTGTCAAAATTGAAAGAATGAATGCATTTAATAAAAAAATAAAATAAAAGCCTTTCAGCCATTCGTGGGCCCCATGGAATGATGTGGCCCCCGGGCCTTGAGTTAAGCCTCTGGTATATATTTTAATGAAGATTGAAACACTAATTCAATATTACTTTCAAGTAATGATATTGGGTAGAATTACATTTACAGGACCTAACTCTTGCCACATAACTGACCAGTTCCCTCTTCTTCTGCATTGCCCCATGAGACAAAAGTAGCGGTGACAGAGCATTGGCACTCGTAGGCCCTAAACTGTGGCACTCTCACCATGCAAGTGAAAACTACATCTACGGAGTCTTTTCAATCAGCCATGAAAACACATTTTTGTGCACTGGCTTTCAAAAACAAGCTGAGCTGGACTTTTTCCCCCTCTTTTTTTAGTCATGTCTTAAATATTTTATTTAGTTTTTTAGTTGCTCTTGTTAGTTTTTTTTATTTTTTATTCAAACCTGTAAGATGTTTTTCTTCATTTTATGAAACATTTTTTTTGTTCGATCTTTGTCATTTGTACTGCAGCTTGAACTGTTGTTTAAAAGTGCTTCATAAATAAACATTGACCTTGATATAATCTAATAAGATTCAATTGTATTAACAATGGAAACGCTCAACTCAAACACAATACTATTATCTTTGTAAAGGCACAGTTTTGGATCCAGTCCTTGCACTGGATCCCATTAGAATGTGCAGATGTGTCTAATATTGAGGCCGAATTTGTTTTTTTGTACTGTATTTAATAATTATTGATTAGTACATTATGTGGAACTTCGATTTACGTACTTAATTGGTTCTTGAACAGGGTTTGTAAACAGAACAGTTTGTATAGTGAAGCACATTTCTCCATTAGAAACAAAGTAAACAATTTTTTTTTTATTAAAAACAAAGTAAATACATTTCTCCATTTGAAACAAAGTAAACAAATGTATCCATTAGAAACTAAGTAACCTAATTTCTCTATTAGAAACTAAGTAAACAAATGTCTTTATTAGAAACAAAGTAACCTAATTTCTCCATTACAAACACAGTAAACATGAATAATTCCATATTTTAGTGATGTACACTGTGAACACAATATAAAGTGCTATAGCATACTGTTTACCAAACAAACATAACAAGGGGGATGGATCCACTATCTCTTTATTAGCAAACCAAAACAACAACAAGCTGAACTGTCCTGCTTGCACTGCTCTGCCAACACACACACACACATGAAGTCCCATTGGTGCCCTAACCACTGATCAGAAATCCCCCTAAACGTTAAATTTAAATAAAAATCATATTGCTACAATAAAAAAACATTTAAAGTGAATTTGGAAAATGAGCAGACAGAGGAGAGGGGAGGGGCCTTGTGTGTGCTCTTGGAAGAGACGCCGCGGAATGAGAGGTTGTATTTTCTCCTCCTCTGAGAAATAAGTCTGCTGTGGCATATTTTTCCAGTAAAGTCAACTCAAATTTTACTTTGATACAAAGCCTGTTTCATTAATCCCTTCAATACGAGCAAGCCCAAAATGTCTGCCAGCGGGACACAAAAAAATGAATGATGGCTTCGTACACAGAGACATATTTGGCTCGTTCTAATAGTTCGGAAATCAAAAAGGTTGCAAAAAGAGATGTTTGTAAATCCAGGTTCACCCGTATGTGATTTTATTATCAGCGCAATACAACAGCACTTTGACCTCCCTAGTTTTTTAGTAAGGAGGGCAATTTTTGGATCAGGAGCATTTGATCCAAGTTAAAAATGTACTTGCAATAGGAATATTTTGCTAATTAAAAAGTATATTATGTAAACAAACATCTTGAAAGAAGGACAATATTTTTCTCACACGTGTTCGACGTGTGTTCATTTCTACATGCAAACAGTATTTGGAAATGCATTTGTTTATACATGCACAGATGTTAGCCTGCGCAGCAATTTCCATATGATTGCCGACTTCTTGAGGCTTCTACTTACCCAGGTCTCCAGAGGGGTCTGTGTCAGAGCGGCAGTCCAGGTAGTCGGGGTCTAGGGTCAGCATTGGGTCTTTGTCATCCTGACGGACCGTCTGGGGGTCTCCTGCAGACTCACTATGAAAAATCACCCTTCGAGGCATCGCTAAGGCCAGCTCCTTCCAGAAGACGGAGGACGGAGTCTGTTGACAGCCAGAACAACAATGATTCATTTTTATTAACACACCCCACACCTTTTAAAAAACATCTGATTTTATCTTCTCACAGCACAATAGCACAGACGTGAACCTTACTAAAAACTCAAGGCTTCATTATGCTACAGCATCAGCAACCTCCGCTGCTTATGTTGCTCCATTGCTCCCCCTCCAAACTCTCTGCCAGACCTAGGCATGCACCTCGGAAAAAAAACTAACATCACGTCAATGACGATGTGGACCGCAGATCTGTGATTGGCCAGCTCATTTCTAGTGCAGTGCAGTAGTACCTCATCTTACCAGCTCAAATAGTTCTACGACCAAGTTCATAACTCGTATTTCAGATAAATGTCTCCCATTTATACAAATTGGAATCAATCGGTGCTTGGCTCCCCCCAAAACAGCACAATTTCAACACGTAACATGCCTTTTTAAAAACATGTAACTTTTAGATAAAACCATCAGAATGTACTACAAACAACTACAATTTTATGAAATAATGTAATAACATTTATGCAGGTGCCTCCTTTCAACTGCTTATCTGTCATGTGACAATAGGAACTGTTACTGGTGCTTAAGTTGCACACGGACATCTATAAGCGACGGACTGGGGATCTCAATTGACAAGTGATACGTACATTCGTCTACCAGAGGTAGTGCTCAATCAATAGTTTCTAGAGTCCGGACGAGACAGAATGAACTGAAACACGTCAAACACACCATCTGCAGCTTCTCAATATGTCCGCTGTTTGTCATTTTTGGCTGCATGGTGCGGCCAAAATGAGTTTACTCCATCGGGTGGCGGGGCTCTTCCTTAAAGATAGGGTGACACGCTCTGTCATTCAGGAAGAGCCCAGAGTAAAGCTGCCGCTCCTTTACAAAGACAGGAGCCAAATGAGGTGGTTCGGGCATCTGGTCAGGATGCCCCCCGAACGCCTCCCTGTGGTGGGGTCTGTGGCACATTTGACTGGTAGGAGGTCAAGAGGGAGACCCAGGACACGTTGGGGAGACTACGTCTCCCGGCAGGCCTGGAAACTCCTTGCAATCCCCCGAGAGGAGCTGGACGAAGTGGCTGGGGAGAGGGAAGCCTGGGCTTCTCTGTTTAGGCTGCTGCCCCCGCAACCTGACCTTGGATTAGCTGAAGAAAGATGGATGGCTCTTGTTTCATGTGACCAATATTCTTACTACTCACTTGTGTTTCCAGTTATTTAGACAATAATGGATGTTGATTGGAATGTGTCAAGTCATTTTTAGTTGATATTAAATCCATACTGCTTTACAAGCTGTGCACTGACTACACCCTTGACTACATTTACAGCACTACATCACTACTGACATGTGAGGGGTCTACTCACTTTTGTGAGAAACCATATTTGCAAAGAGTCCTTCCCACTATGGACATTTTACATTTATGTAATTAACCTAACCTGCGTGGTTTTGGACTGTGGGATCAAACAGGAGAAACAAACACATGACATGGGACGCCGTTCTCGTTCTGATCATGTGTGGCGAGAGTCTTACCACAGAGTTGTGCCTCCATGTGAGGATGCTGACACAGCGTTGGTGCTCACTGAGCAGCTGCTTGATCTGAGGCCTCATGTGCCTCAGCTGACCCTCCAGCATCAGGATGATGATGGGCTGCTTACACAGCTCCAAGAGGTGTAGGAGGCCCTGCCTGAGAGAACACACGCACAATCAGTGTGACATTTTAGCTGCACTGTAGCCTGCTGCAAGTCTGACCTGAAGTTGTTGGCGCACCATTCCTGCTCGAGGTACGCGTGGGACAGCAACACGATGAGACGGCGGGAGCGACTTATGTTCATTAACAGTTCAGCAGAGGGTTCTGGAAGGACATTTAGTTATGTTATTGAATATGATAAATTCATCATTAAAGCAGTACAACGTTTGCTACTGTACTGTCTTCACCAGTTTTTTCATATTCATAGCTTTGCTACATTGTGTTGAAAAACCCAGCTAAATAACGTTATTTACGGTTATGAAGTCATGCAAAATGCGGCCTGGGCACCATTTGCTGCCCACCGCTTGTTTTTTTTATTGGCTTGTGCCACATTCACAAATTTAAAGACAAAATAAAGTTAATATCCAAAAATCTATCCATCCATTTCCTACCGCTTGACCCTTTCGGAGTCGCAGGGGGTGCTGGGGTCTATCTCAGCTGCATTCGGGCGAAAGGCGGGGTACACCCTGGACAAGCCTCCACCTCATCGCAGGGCCAACACAGAGAGACAAGACATTCACACACTAGGGTCAATTTAGTGTTGCCAATTGACCTATCCCCAGTAGCATTCCTTTGGAGGTGGGTGGAAGCCGGACTATCCGGAGGGAACCTATGCAGTCATGGGGAGAACATGCAAACTCCACACAGAAAGACCCTGAGCCCGGGGATCGAACCCAAGACCATCATATTGTGAGGCACATGCACTAACCCTTGTACCACCATGTTTCTCCCGGTTTAGAATATTACAAAACAACAAAAACAACAAAAATGATACTGGTCCAAATACCCCTAAAAAATTAGACCTAAAAACCAAAATGGCTAAAGATCTGTGTGTCTTACTATATATGGTCTTTGATGACTTCCGTGCATTCTGTCATGATAAATGTGCACACTTTATTTGCATGATATGCTAAGTATATTGGTACACTGAAGCCCTTAAAAGGTTTTAGTTAGCAAAATTATATTATGAATAATAATATGAAGGGATTAAATATCTCAAGGGGGTTGAATAAGATATTACACTGATCTGCTCTGTTACCTTTAACACAAAGCTGGGATCCATCCATGACTATCTGTTGCCTTCCCGATGGCCTGGACTCCCACATCATCTATCAATTCAATAATTATACCCGTTTAACATCCATTGCAGCCGGGTGGGTTCCTAAATCTGCGGTCCATCCTCGAGGATTTGTCTTTTTTCACAACTGGGGTCTTTTGAGTTTTTCTTTGTCGATATAGGTTCAAAAGGCTCATGGGAGGATGTTGTGAGTATGTAAAGCCCTTTGAAACACTTGTTAGGTGCTGTATTAATACACTGTGATTGAATTATTGATTTATGTGGATGTGTTGTTCAGGGGTGCTCAAAAATCAATCAAGATTTGTATTCAATCTGATTCTAAATTCATTCATAACTTTCGAGATTAAAGAAAATAAAAAACATGTTTTTATTTAAGAATCAATTTTCTGGTTAAAAACATTTCATATCTATTATTATTTCTATTGATACTGTAATATCCGTGATACTTGTGTATGTGTAGTGTGCCTTTAAGGGATTGTGACCGCACATGCGTAAGAGTTGGCTGGTGAGCGGGAGAGTGTGGCTAACAGCAGCTCGTGAAAGTTTTGTAAAGCTGGGATTCGGTTAGAGTTGCTTCGGATTTTTGTAAATATAATTTTAAAAATAAATTAAAAAAAAAAGCATTTTCTAGGCCAGCATGTAAGTTGTACATCAGTATCCAAGAGTAGCTTTTGTAACCTGTAATCTGTTTTGAAAAGGTTTTATCATAATTTATACATCAAATAATATACAGTATTACCAGAATTTTGTTGAATTGAGAATACATGTTTAATCGAATCTTTATCCCAAAGTTCGCAATTGAATCGAATCGTGACGTACTTCAAACCAAAGGTATCAAATCGTCCCCCGCATCCCCGCAGGGATGTAAAAAGTTTTGACATCCCTGCATTAATGCAAATATATTACATTTAAATTTAGGTAATAATCCACACACTGTTATTTAGAAAAAATGCAAAATCTCCTGTAAAAGGTAAAAATCTACTGGTATACGGTATACAATTATTACATTTATACAGGGTTAGAAGCTGTAATATCAAATCGGGTCTGATCCAGATTTCCCATACAAGGAACACATTGAAAGCCATATACAATATGTCTGACAGATCTAATAATGGTTGATTGATCATATCAATCAAAGTATTTATAACGTGCTTTTCATACATGAAAGAAATGCAACTCAAAGTTCTTTACAAACTTAAAAACAATACCCAGATGACCTAGATCCCCCATTATCACATACGCACTTACGGACACAAATACCACACACACACACACACACACATGCAACTATATGAACAAATTAAGTTAAAGTTAAAGTACCTATAATTGTCACAAACACACTAGGTGTGGCGAAATTTGTCCTCTGCTTTTGACCCATCCCCTTGTTCACCCCCTGGGAGGTGAGGGGAGCAGTGGGCAGCAGCGGTGCCGGGCCCGGGATCATTTGTGGTAGGCAAATGATTGCATGGCTGAGTACAGAGGAGATGTGAGTAAACACCATCACAGGAGCCATCTGCACCAGGAGGTAACCAGACCATGGCCGCCAGTACGCTGACACAAAGCGCCCCAATAGCAGGGCCGATAACCCTTGAAGCAGATGGCTCCCTCGGAGGAATGTTGGAAAGTAAAATTAATAAAAACGGTAAAATAGTAAGAATCATAAAGGACAAAACACAAGTAAGACATATGAATATAAAAAAAAATGAAGAAAAATAAAAAATTAAATTGATATACAGTAAATATAAAATAAATAAATAGAACTAAATACTATCTTGCATAACTAATAAGATAAAAAGTAAAGTACGAATGACTTCATTTAAATTAATTAATATTAGGTAAAAGCCAAATCAAAAAGGTGGGTCTTAATCCTGCTCCTAAAAACACGAACGTTCTCCGCAGCCCTGAGGTCTCCGGCAAGCTGTTCCATTGACGGGGGCCATAATGGTGGAAAGATGCCATTCTGTGATATAGTGTCCTGACTTTTGGAATACTTAAGAGAGGAGTGTATCTATCCATACACTGATTATTGATTTAGGCTTTGTGCAATAAAATATGGCACTTTATTTGGGCTATGTGCAATGCTACTGTATGTGCAATGCAATATATATACATTCCTTCTTTTTATTTTCTTTTAATTGTTTTATTTTTTAAGTAATTACCTGTTTGTTTGTTTTAACTCTCTCCTTTAAAGTACCTGAATGTTACTAAGTCTGTTGTGGTGATCCTGCCTTTTTTCTGTTTTGTGTGATTGTTATTATAGTCTGGGGACGACTGGCGGAAATTAGCCTCTGGCTAAAAGCTGACATATTTACATATTGCATATATGCTCAGGGAGATGTGCTGTCCTTATTTCAAATAAATAATTGAAAAACAAATCATTGAACATTAAGTGAAAGATGGGATTGTGTCATTATTTTGGACGACATGATGAAGACATTATTTTACCTGAACCAGGCAGGATGTCGTTATCATTGAGGTGCAGCTTGTATGCATGCTTATTCTCCAGGTGAGGTTTGAGAATGAAGTTGATGAACTTCCTGTCGTAGTTATTGTTAACGTAGGAGATGTAAGCATCGTACAACTTCCCATCTAGCAGAAACACATAACACAGAAGGTTACTGCATAAATCCCCACCTCAATCTTTTCAATGCGTCACGAGAACTCTCACCGTTCATCTCGTAGTCTCCGTAAGCGTTATGGTAGCACAGTTTGATGTTCAGGTGACACTTGACGTACATGACAAAAGCCACGGCCAGCAGAATGAGGAGAATGAAGGCTGCGGTGACCGCAGCAGTGTGATTGGGGCTGCCTGACAAACAACAACAGAATTGAAAACACACAACTATACAGAAATGAAACAAATCCCAATATTATATAAAAAAGTTTGTAACATCACATTATTGTCAGCGGCGTCAGAAAGGGGGGGATAAGTTGGTAGGTTTTACTGGGGCCCCAAGCACAGTGGCTCCTTGGCTTTTGTAAAGCCTTAATATTTTTGTCTACCTTTAAATAAGTAATTAATATCTTAAGAAATATACATTTTATGTAATAATAAGGTTGCTTGAATCAAATTAAGAATATCCACCTATACCCCCTATCAACAATATGAAATGGCGAACTTAACTTCGGACACTTTACTCAAAGATGTCCTACCGTCATCAAAACTCAGCTATTAGCATTCACACACAGTACCAGCATTTTGTAACATGGATGGAGTGATAGAAGAAAGGTAAAATATAGTGCATTTATTTGTAGCAGCATAGGAGAAAATCATTGTACAAGTTTCACTTTTGCATCTCTTTGCCCATAATTGTGGTGCATTCAAAGTTTAAGTTACAGAGGCTTAACTAGGTTTTAAAGACAGGGGGAGACCTAACCCCCAGAAGATACTGTACACTAATAATACAATCATAATACCAATGATGTGTTAATATTCATATTATCTACGGATGATAATACTACACACATCAGCTAATATCTACTTCACACTCTGTAGTAAAGGAACACTGGACCAATTTATGATTATATCAAAGTGAATGTTGACAGCATATATGATTATTTTTATTCATATTCTGGACACTTTATATGGTGGCTCTTTAGAAAATGCAACCCTTTGTTGAAAACAAAACCAAATATTTTGAAAAGCCGGTTTCAACCACACCCATGCAAGAATGAGTTTTTTGGTGCATGCAAACATACCAAGTGTGTGTGTGTGTGTGTGTGTGTGTGTGTGTGTGTGTGTGTGTGTGTGTGTGTGTATGGGGCAGCAACGTTGGATTTAGGGTGGGGTAGGGTGCCCTTCAGGAGTGTATGGTTGCCCAGCTCTTGGTGTTACGCCCCTGCCCATAGTTACTATATGAAGTAATTATTGACATTATATTGGCTGGCCCCAGTCAGAGAGGTATTCCATTTCATCCATTTCTACCGCTAGTCCCTTTTGGGTTCGCGTGGGGTCGCTGGAGCCTATCTCAGCTGTATTCGGGCGGAAGGTGGGGTACACCCTGGACAAGTCGCCACCTCATCGCAGGGCCAACACAAATAGACAACATTCACACTCACATTCACACACTAGGGCCAATCTAGTGTTGCCAGTTAACCTATCCCCAGGTGCATGTCTTTGGAGGTGGGAGGAAGCCGGAGTACCCGGTATTTATTTAACAAAATGTTTGAGTGAGGCTATAGTTTCCAGTTGGGTTTCCAATATGTTGCCCCTTTTTCAGCTGATGAATCCATATATTAAAGACACATTTCACAATGACGTTGTGAAGTTCTACAGCACTTCAAACGGCAACGACATTAATAAACACATTGTTACGTTAACACTTATATGACAGTGTCATAAACTTTATCAAAGAGGAAAGGAAGAAACAGTTATTTTATTGGATGTCAACATATTGTGCATGTTAGTTTGCGTCACATACATTTTAATATTGTAACTAGTGCTGTCAAACTAATACACATTTTAATCTGATCAACCACGAGGCAGCTGTGGATTAATTTTGATTTTGTTTTAATGATGTTTTATTATCAACAATGAGAAAATGTACTTAGAGGCACTGTACTTTTAAAAATGTTTTTGCCTATCCTTCACAATCAGCATGAGGGACAAGAACACGTCTTTTTAAAAAAATATATTTTTCAAGATAATTAAAAAAACGCTTGGAAAATGCAGCTAATGGGAGTCACCTTTAACATAATGTTCATGTTAACAAAAAAATATGTCTGTTTTTGTAAACAAATATTTATTCACATTAATGTGGATCTGTTACTCCCTTTTTTCTGTTTTTTTTTTTTGGTTCTTTAAAGATGGAAGTGTTTGGTGAAAAGAAAACAACTTCCTGCAAAGTGAACATAATACTGTTCTGTCATGATTTTTTGTACTCAAATATTCCATCAAGAGGGCCATTAGCGTCTTCCAAATTGAGTTTTTTATTCTGCAGCCTGTCACTATCGGACAGCAACACCACTTTGACACACTGCCCAAAAAAGCGTTGTTAGAGATAATTTGTGGATTTTGAGTCATTCTACAAAGTTAATTTAATCAGATTAAAAATGATGATGGATCAATCCGCATTCACACATTAATTTTGACAACCCTAGTTGTAACAAAAACTGACACCTAAATTGCCAAATCCTAGTGAAAGGCAGCTGGCACCTTAAAAATATGCAATATGTGGTGCACAGGTTTGTTTTGAGTATTAACATGTTGTGGAAATACAAACTCAGTTTTGAAATACAAAAGGTGTTTTACTTGAATTCTGCAGATTGAAGACAGAGGAAGAGTTCCTCAATGTGCAGCTGTACAGCCCAAAGTCTTCTGACTCCTGAAGACTGACCACCAGCACACTGCTCACTATCAGCTCACCCCCAGCTAGAAACCTAACATGAACACACTGTTGAATTTCAGGACGTTGAATAGCAAAATGATTTCAAATTACCATGAGGAAGTGTTTAGCAAAAGCAGTGAGTTGTTGATGAGAGGTTGGCCATCCTTCGTCCACTGCACCTTGGCATCACATTTCTTGTCTGTTAGGTCCCAAGAAAGCAAAGCAGTGCAATTCAGAGTCACAGTGGACCCAATCATTGCAGAGCATTCATTCTGAATTTCATTGGATTTGAATTCTGGAGCTTGGGAGCAGACGGAGGCTGAGGAAAGACACAGAGCTGCTATCAGTGTTCACTCTGCACAAGTCGCCCTTCAGCTCTCAACCCTGAAGGTCACTAATACTTAATTCCTGCCTGTAGTGGGAGCCCCAAACATTAAACATTTACAACAAAGGTGCCATTCTAGTTTGAGACACACTGATTTTGGTCCTTACCCTTAACTACGAGGTGCACAGTGAATGAGGCCGAGCTGTTGCCGGGTTGCATACATGTGTAATTTCCTGCATCTCCCGAAGTGATGCTTGCAAACTGCAGGTAGGAAGTTCCCTGCTGGGTGTCCAGCTGCTGACAGTCCTTAAGCCAAGCCCGTTGGGGCTGGGTGTCATCCTGGTCATGTTGATCCAACTCCAAAGAGCAGTTCAGTCGGTATGGAGGATCCTGTTGCCCGTCATAGACCATGTGCTCCACAAAGCGGCCCTCGTCAACACATGCTTGAGCTTAAAATGTAATTCATTATATCAGATATCATATCAGACAAACAATATTGTTCAAAAAACAGCAATAACCTAAAATGTTAATTAACTCCATCCATCCATCCCTCTTTCTACCGCTTGTCCCTTTCAGGGTCACGGGGGTGCTGGAGCCCAGCTCAGCTGCACTTGGATGGAAGGCGGTGTACACCCTGGACAAGTCGCCACTTCATCACAGGGCCAACACAGTTGGACAGACAACATTCACACTCACGTTCACACATTAGGGCCAATTTAGTGTTGCCAATCAACATATTCCCAGGTGTATGTCTTTGGAGGTGGGAGGAAACCGAACTACCCGGAAGGGGGCAGATAAATATAAGAATAGTATTCTTCCATCAGCTCCTTTCTGATAATTGAAATGTATAACAAACAAAAAACAATGAAAATGCCAATTGTATGTGGCTTGTATACATGCATTTTCATGAAAGGAATAAAAATAAATGACGATGATGATGATGAACCCACGCAGTCACGGGGAGAACATGCAAACTCCACACAGAAAGACCCCAAGACCAGGATTGAACTCAGGAACTTCATATTGTGAGGCACATGCACTAACCCCTGTTTCACCGTGCTGTCTGGTAATTAATTCCAACCATCCATCGATTTTCCACCGCCGGTCCCTTTTGGGGTCGCGTAGGGGGCTGGAGCCTATCTCAGCTGCATTTGGGCAGAAGGCGGTGTAACTGTACACCCTGGACAAGTCGAACCAAAAATATTTTGGAATCATTATTTTTATCATTCAAGCAAACCTTTATCATTCAAGATTGGACAAACACTTGGAGGCCAAACAGACATTGAGTGGGACATTACGTTAACAGCAATTCCACAGTATTCAGTCAATCAATTGATCAATCAATCATATGCTCTTCACAGCACACCAGAAAAAAACAGCACTTCTCGCCCAAAGTCAGCTGGGATAGGCTCCAACTCCCCTGTGACCCAAATGAGGAAAGGATGAGGATCTGGATTTTTTTTTTTTTACACTTGCTTGACAATCAATGCTAAAAAATACAGGGCAACACAAATTTTAGTATATTGTTTTGATATGTCGGTACGAGTAGACTTGTGTTTTAAACACTACTTAAAACATTAACTACCAGTCCAGTTAATAAAGGTTTTAATGATGATCTGGACCCTGGGATAGATTATTTCTCTTAGGAACCAGTGTCCAAGAAGGATCGTGTTCCACACATACTTGCCAACCCTCCCGGATTTTCCGGGAGACTCCCGAAATTCAGCACCTCTCCGAAAATCCTCCGAAATTCAGACGGAGCTGGAGGCCACGCCCACTCCAGCTCCATGAGAACCTGACTCAATGTTGTGACCCTCTTAAACAGGACAATACTGCCATATACTGTACATAGAATATAATTTCTGTTCTGAAGCCCACAGCAAAGAGACGTAACTTCATCACGTCGCCTGGTTATTGACTCCAACCCAATATATTACACCGTCGACGAGCAAAATAAAGAAATACGCTTGCAAGTTCCAGAACGATTGGAAACAAGAATTTCAATTTATCCAGGAGAGTTCGAAGAGGAAAGGGGTATGTTGCCTGTAAATTTTGTAGAGCAGACTTCTCCATTGAACACGGTGAACTGATATACTCAGCCATGAACGGTCAGTCAGCAAAGCACAAATCTTGCAAAATGGAGACCCGATGGTGTATCTTATGCTGAGACAAAGATGGCTATGGATGCAACATCCCGTTCTCATTTGCGGATGTCTACAACAAATCCGTGAAGGATATTCCTGGATTCGGAGATCGCTCGCCAATACGCAAATGGCAGAACAAAGGTTATTCAAATAGTGAAAGGTAAGTGTTGTTGTTGTTGTTTTTTAGTAACAAGCAAACACAGTACAGTTAGTAGAACAACTGTGTTTTTATTACTGTGTATTTGATAGGTGCCGTCTGAAATTCAACTATTTCTTTTATTTAGATATATAATAAAATAAATATATATATATAGCTAAAATTCACTTAAAGTCAAGTATTGCATACATACATACATTATATATATATATATATATATATATATATACATACATATATATATATATATATATATATATATATGTATGTATATATATATATATATATATATATACATACTGTTAAGGTGTTTGAGCTTAACAGAGTTCTTTATGCGTGCACATGAACGACACTTTCAACGAGTCTCGAACATCAACGTCCTCTCACCGAGGAGACTTTTATTTTCTTCTTCTGTTGAACACACAACTGCTTCTGTGTTAAACACTACACAGTTCCAGAGCGCCCTCAAGGGGATAACATGCGCTACAACATCCTACTTCTATAACACAGTCACTGAGTAAGAGCGTGGATATATACAATCTTAACACCCCCACTCGCTATTAGCTCACTGTGTTAAACAATATTTTAAGAACATTTTCCATCATCCTGTTTTGTTAGGATTTATCCTTCAAGTCTTCATCCCAACATGCCAAACATATTCTGTGAGAAACATTTCAACTTCTGTTTAGTAGCTGGTTTTGTCAGAATATCAGCAACCATTTGTTCTGTAGGACAATATTCCAGTATTACCCTACCAGTAGCAACAATGTCTCTTATGAAGTGGTATTTCACATCAATGTGTTTGCATCTTTGTCTGTTAACAGGATTTTTAGTGAGTGCAATCGTACCCTGATTGTCTTCGTACACTTTTGTTTTAACATATTGATAGTTATCAAGTCCTTTTAGTAGCTGTTCAATGTAAAGACACTCCTGTATAGCTGAAGCTAAAGAAATGTATTCTGCTTCACAAGTAGAAAGAGCTACTGTTGGTTGTTTTCTTGTCTTCCATGAAATGAATGAACTGCCTCCACACAAAGTTGCACAATAGCCTGATGTGCTACGTCTGTCTGTTTCATTTGATGCCCAACTTGCATCACAGTAAACTGTCAGACCGAGTCTTTCAGTTACATTCTTCTTGAAGTTAAGTCCTTGTTCTGATGTACCTTTTAGGTATCTGAATACATGTTTCACTGTATTCCAATGTTCCATAGTAGGTTCATTAAAGTGTTGAGATAGTTTACTCACAACAAAGCTTATGTCAGGTCGAGTGCATGTTGATAAGTAAATTAAACTTCCCACTGCTTCTCTGTACTGTCTTGGTTGTTTCAACTTTTCAACATTTTCTGCATAATCAAGTTTTGGTTCACAAGGAGTTTCTCTTGGTTTACAATTTTCCATATCAAACCTTTGTAAAACCTTTTTCAGATATCTGTCTTGTGACATTTTGACTAGTCCATGTGTTTGTTCAAAGTCTATTCCTAAGAAATGTTTTAGGGTTCCCAAATCCTTCATTTTGAATCTCTGAGTTAACATTCTTTTTACATCCTGCATTGATTTTTCACTTGAGGTAGCTAAAATAAGGTCATCTACCCAAATAATAAGAATTACCTTTTGACCATATTTTTCTCTTGTATATACACAATGATCTGCATCATTTTGCACAAAGTCATTTTCACATAAATGAGTGTGTAGCACTGTATTCCAGTTTCTGCCCGACTGTTTGAGTCCATACAATGATTTGTTTAGTTTACATACCAGTTTTTCACCAGTGTTAGAGTTTTTCTCGTAACCTTGTGGTTGTTCTAAATAGATTTCGCAGTCGATGGGTGCGTGTAGATACGCGGTCTTCACGTCCATCTGATGTAAGATTAAGTCCTCCTGTGCCGCCTTCTGCATGAGAATTCTTACACTTAACATGTCAGCTGTCGGTGAAAACGTCTCGTCGTAATCAGTTCCTGCTCTCTGGTCGTATCCTTTAGCAACAAATCTTGCCTTAAATTTATTAGCTCCATCTATGTCTGTTTTGAGTGCATAAACCCACTTAGCTTTTAAAGCTCGCTTACCTGGTGGTAAGTCAGTCAACTGGAATGTGTCATTTTCCACTAGTGACTTCATCTCCTCATTCATGGCGTTTTTCCAGTGCATTGACTCGGATGATAACACGGCTTCCTGATAAGTTTCTGGAATGTCACAAACTGCTCGATAACAGAAATCAACGCATGTTTGTAATCTGTCCAATGAATCATCAGTCTCATAATTTTGTAAATAAGATGGCTTTTGTTTTACTCTGAATGGATTCTTTCTGATTTCTGTTTCGGCATTTGCCGCTGACTGTTCCACATCTTCCTGCTCATTTAAATCCTCAGTTTTGTTTTCAGGTTGAACTCTGTCCTCATCCTTCTGGTCACTGTCACAGACTGCATTGTCTCTTTTTCCAATGTTATGTCCTGCGTATGGCTCTAAAGTTTGTGTCTCTCTCTCTACACTTGTTTTGGTTGCGAATTTCACCAATCTGATCTTTTGGACTTTTTCCATTTCTGGATAATATACAAGGAATGCTGGGCTGTTTTTATCATATCCTATGAAAATGCCCTGTTCACTTTTGGAGTCTAGTTTTCCTTTTTCTTGTTTGTAACTAAAACATGTAGACCCAAATTTTTGCATTTGTGACACATTTGGTACTTTTCCTGAAAGTAACTCATATGCTGTTTTCTTTATCCGTCTATTGTAACACCTGTTTCTAACATGAGCTGCTGTTTGAATGGCATAGTTCCACAAATAGTTTGGTAGTTTGCTTTCTATCAGTAAGCATCTAGCCATGTCAAACAGTGTTCGCCATCCTCTCTCTGCTGTGCCATTTTGGTGTGGCGAATAAGGCGCTGACGTCTCATGTCTTATTTTGTTCTTTGTTAGTAACATTTGGAACTCTCTGTTTGTAAACTCAGTGCCGTTGTCTGAACGTATACACTTTACATCTCCAAAGGGTGCTACATCTGCTAAGAACTTTTCTGTTGCAGTAACTGTATCACTTTTTGACTTAAGGAAATATACTAATACAGCACCTGAATAGTCATCTGTGAAACATTGTGCGTATTTGTGTCCTTCTATGCTCTCAGTTTTCATTGGTCCTGCTAGGTCTGTATGTATTAACTCCAGGGGTTTATTTGCTTTAGCATCTAGCTCCCTATTTCTCGTTTGGGTAAACTTGCCTTTTGTACATATGTCACACATCTGATCCGGCTTAACATTTCCCTTAATTACCATACCTTTGACCACAGTTTGGAGTTTGATTACATCGTCATAGTTGCAGTGTCCTAGAATCTCGTGCCATGTTTGTACGTCATGACAAACTTTACACTGATCTTCATTCGCATCAACAGTTGGTAGATAATACAGCTTCTCATGTTCGTGTATTTTAAATCTGTTACCATCTTTAGTGATCATGTGGCTCTGTCCTTTCTTGAAAGTTATGGTTGCTCCTCCGTCGGCTGCTCTCGCCACTGAAAAGATGTTGTGGGGATAGGAGGGCATGTACAGAGCGTTTTGTAGTTGTGCCCTGTGCTGTCGTCCATTGCTATCCATTAGATGTATCGTAGCTGTTCCTCTTCCTTGGGCCATTCCACTGCATCTTGTCCCATCAGCTAGTTCCACTGAATGAGTCTCTGGCTGAAAAGTGTTGTCAAAGCTTGTAAAGTTATTCACATCATTTACAATGTGGGATGTCGCTCCTGCATCCACCATAATGCCTTTCATCTTTATTTTGGGTGCTGACTCACTTTCTTCTTGTGCTGCTTTGAAGAGGTAATCACTGGAATGTTCATCAGTAACCTTTTTGACATTGTCTCGTTTATCTTTCTTTTTGCATATGGTTTCTTGGTGTGTGTTGCTCTTACAAAAGTTGCACCACACTTTTCGGATACAATTTCTTGCTCTGTGTCCTTTTAATCCACATTTGAAACATGTCATATCTTCATCTCCACTTCTACTTTGAGTGCTGCTGGTGTACGTCTTCTGGATATTTCTATCCTGTTTTGTGAACATTTTCATCACATTGTCTGTTGGCTCAGCAGTACTAATTTTCTCTGACTCTTCGTAAATACGTAATCTCCTTTTGAAATCTGTAAATGTCACATTGTCTTCGTTTTGTGTTACATGTACAGCTAATGGCTTGTAAGCGTCAGGAAGTCCTCCAAGAATCATGGCTATGATCAGACTATCACTGAGAGTCTCACCGGCATCACGAAGTGCTGTAATCAGGTTTTCTGCTCTGATAATGTAGTCCGTAGTCGACTCTCTATCTACTTTCCGTAGTTTTGTCAAGGACGTGTACAGGTTGATTATTCGTGGCTTGCTTTTTCCTGAGTAGTGCTCCCTCAGCATTTTCAGTGCTTTCCTTCCATCGTATGTAGCATCATGTCTAATTAAAGACAGGCTTTTATCATCGATCAACCTTATGAGCTCTGCATAGCAGTCTGGATTCTTTATTCTGTCCGCTGCTGCTTGCTCTTCTCCAACTGGTTCATTTAGAACAGTGTCTTTCAACTTTAAAATATGTAAGTGTCCCAAAAACCTTGCTTCCCAAAGGTCATACTTGCTTTCGGATCCATCGAAGTACAGTTGCGGGGATACTGCTCCAGTAGTACGAGTCGCCATTTTTGTTTAAGCTCCGCACTTTAGCACTGTGCTATGCTAATTAGCTCAAACTTTGCCGCGGTTACTTCTTCTTCGAGAGTACACGCTACTTCATTGGCTAAAGTCCCTTTAATGCTCCGTGTAATACTTCACGTTTGCATTACCTTTATCCTTGGTCAAGTAGTTCTCCTCTGTTAGCTCAATTCCACACCTGCAAACTTCCTTGGCTTCTGTGTCCGTGCGTCGACTCAACGCTACCTTGCCTTGTTTGCTTGAGTTGGTTGGAATCACTGCGGTTCCTGGAATTACTGCGGTTCCTGAGGTTGCTGCAGTTCCTGGCGTTATTTGGGTTGCTGGGCCCATAACCTGTTAAGGTGTTTGAGCTTAACAGAGTTCTTTATGCGTGCACATGAACGACACTTTCAACGAGTCTCGAACATCAACGTCCTCTCACCGAGGAGACTTTTATTTTCTTCTTCTGTTGAACACACAACTGCTTCTGTGTTAAACACTACACAGTTCCAGAGCGCCCTCAAGGGGATAACATGCGCTACAACATCCTACTTCTATAACACAGTCACTGAGTAAGAGCGTGGATATATACAATCTTAACACATACATATGTACATACATACATACACACATACATATATATATATATATATGAAATACTCGAGTTGGTGAATTATACGCCACCCCTCTTAAACACCCCCCCCCCCTCCCGAAATCGGAGGTCTCAAGGTTGGCAAGTATGGTTCCACCTTTTAAGATCCCCACTGAAACATTGCTTTTATTTTGTCCAAACACACAAATAAGCAACATATATATTTCCTTATTTTTGATCAAAGTGTCACATAGAGTACATGTCAACACACAGGAGCCTAATGTGTCACAGATTTTGGACCTGTTTGACAGGCTATGCTGCGCATGCGCGTATCGTCATGTGGCCAAAACCCCACAAATAACCTGCATAACTGGCCCTGTCTGATTCTTTTCAGACATTTCTTCGTTTTTCACCAACTTGTGTTGTTTCTTTGAGTACATTTCTTACAATAAATGACATTTATGCGGGTCCAAAGTTCTGCTCTAGTCCAACTGTTGCCAGGCAACAGCACGAGACAAGTATGACCTCGCGCACACTGACCGGTTCACCTTTTCACGCTTAAAGTATTCGACTTTTAAAGACTACTATAGGGACATAAATAATATATCGTATTGACCCGCAGCTTTAACATTTACTCCACACTTCTGTGGAAGTAAACGTAAGTAAACAAAATGTGATTTTCTGCATCCTTACCATCAGCGTGAACAGAGTTGCTCCAGAAAGACGAGCTCAGCAGAATAAAGGCGACAACGACGGCAGCCATGTCGTCGACAACACAATTCCTATTCAGGTGAGATAAAAACCTACATTCCAACCTATAAATGGAAATTAACCTTGTTTGGGGGTTATATGAAGTTTATCGACTGAGTAAGGAGCACAACTGCGCAGCCGTCGGCCACCTGCACCTGGAAGGACCGAAGGTACACTTTCCTATTGGCTGTGTGGTGTCACGTGATCCAAACCACAGGTTTCACCTGGTTTCCAATACTGTACACAGAAACCTGGGCTGGGATGGAGAATATAATTACTGCGCTAAACACGCCTTGCACGTAATTGTGGACTCATTAGAAAACATTGAGAAACATTCTGTCAAACATGAAAATAATCCGCACACATAATTTGGTCAGGAGTTCATCCAACAGCACTTGGATTCAGGGTGTTCTTAAATTTGTGAGAAGTCGTGTATTGTAAGGAAATATTTTTTTTTTAATAAAAAAAAAACTAAAACCAGTGAACTTGGCACGTTGTGAAACTCGTAAATAAAACAGAATACAACGACATGGCAAATCCTTTTAGACTTGTATTCAATTGAAATAGACTGCAAAGACAAGATATTTCATGTTTGAACTGAGAAACTTAATTTTTTTGTGCAAATAATCATTACCTTTGTTGAAACACGTGGCTTGGCATTGTCTTACTGAAATAAGCAGGGGCGTCCATGATAACGTTGCTTGGATGGAAACATGTTATTTCAAAAACTGTATGTACCTTTCAGTATTAATGGTGCCTTCGCAGATGTGTAAGTTACCCATGCCTTAGGCACTAATACACCCCCATACCATCACAGATGTTGGCTTTTGCACTTGGCGCCTTTAAAAATCCGGACGGCTCTTTTCCTCTTTGTTCTGGAGGACACGACATCCACAGTTTCCAAAAACTATTTGAGATGTGTAATCGTCAGACCACAGAACACTTTTCCACTTTGCATCAGTCCATCTTAGATGAACTCGGGCGCAGCAAATCCGGCAGCGTTTCTGGATGTTGCTGGTAAATGGCTTTCGCTTTGCATAGTAGAGTTTAAACTTGCACTTACAGATGTAGAGAAGACTGCAGTTACTGACAGTGGTTTTCTAAAGTGTCCCTGAGCCCATGTGGTTCCTTTACACACTGAAGTCGGTTATTGATGCAGTACCACCTGAGAAATCAAAGGTCATGGGCATTCAATGTTGGTTTTCGGCCTTGCAGTGATTTCTCCAGATTCTCTGAACCTTTTGATAATATTAGGGACCGGAGATGGTGAAATCCCTTAACTGTTTGACAAGATGCTTTTACACCCAATCATGGCACCCACCTGTTCCCAATTAGTCTGTTCACCTGTGGGATTTTCCAAATAAGTGTTTGATGAGCATTCCTCAACTTTCTCAGTATGTTTTGCCACGTGCTTTTTTAAAAACATTTTGCAGGCATCAAATTTCAAATGAGCTAATATTTGCAAAAAATAAAGTTTTCCAGAATGTTAAGCATCTTGTCTTTGCAGTCTATTCAATTGAATATTGGTTGAAAAGGATTTGCATACCATTGTATCCTGTTTTTATTTACGAATTACAGAACATGCCCACTTCACTGGTTTGGGTTTTGTACATACAGTAGCTCTTGTAATTGTTATTTATTATGGTCGTATGGTTTAATTTACCTATTCACTTTTTACATACTAAGGTTATGCAAGCATAAACGGTGCCAACAAATGCAACGCATACAAAAAGATAAAGAAAACACAAATATGTATTATTTTCTGAGATCTCAGACTTTCATTTGTTGTTGAATTCGACTGATGATTAGAATATTCTAGATCAATATAGGCTGGTTATTAAGCAAGTGTAAGAAGTGCTCACTATAATAGATGGCATTAATGGTTAGCATCATTTAGAAAACCCAATTAAATAACACTGACAGACAATTGTAAACATCATTTAAAAAAAAAATCTTAGATAAAAGTACTTACAGCACAGTACATGCAACGGTTGTAGTCAAACATTTTGACTACATTAACTGCCACATTCAAAGAGAACTTTAAATATAAAGACATTCCTTGAGCATGTGACGTTCCTCTTATCAGTAGAAAACATGAAAATGCAAAACGTTCTCCTGCCTTCTGTCAGTCCCTCAGCAACAATGGCGATAACCACTTTTCACAATGTAAGGCAACATTGTAAAACAATTGATAGCAGTAAACATTACCATGAGGCTTGACTGACGAATAAAAGTCACAAATAGACTATCAGGAATCAGGAAACTGAGCACATTCTCAGAATAGAACACACATAATATCACGAAAGACAGTAAAATGAGTGACTGCATATTTGTTCATGCAGGAATGTGTTATTCATATGTATTTACACGAGCCAGCTTCTAATGACTCTATAATAACACAATGATACCAAAAGTAAAAGAGTCAGAGTCCTCTAGTATTTGAACACTTCAAGGTGATGATCGATGGCTTGGAAGTTGACTCAACATTGATCGTTGGGACAATTGAATCCACAAGGCAACACTGGGTTCACATTCCATTTTGAGAAAATTCACTCTATTAAAATGTCAACGCCCACTCTCAAACGACCTGCAAAACAATCCAAAAAAGAGGCACATTTATTTTCATTGTGCAGGTGTCAGATACACAGGATACAAGTACAGGGTCAATTAAATGCACTTTGCGTGACACATTTACAGTATAATATTAAATGCAATGCATCCATCCATTCTTTTTCTACCGTTTGTCCCTTTTGGGGTCGCTAGAGCCTATCTCAGCTGCATTCAGGCGGTAGGCGGGGTACACCCTGGGCAAGACGCCACCTCATCAGAGGGCCAACACAGATAGACAGACATCATTCGCACTCACGTTAACACGCTAGGGCCAATTTAGTGTTGCCAATCAACATATCCCCTAAGGCTAATGCAGACGGTCTTCAAATGTAGATCCTAAACACAGTACAGCACTATTTGTTGCATTGCATCACTCCAATGAGTCATTGTCAGTTCTGTTAGGTGAGATGTTAATATATCAGCAGAGAAAAATAAGAATGTGATTTAGAAAGGAGTTTGCTCTGGTATTGGCCCAATTGTTAGATTCCGATCTAACAAAGGTCTTAACTCATTCTCCTTCTATGCCACATCAATATGGAATGCACTCCCAACAGGTGTAAAATAAAGTGCATCTCTATCCTCCTTCATAACCTCACTAAAAGAACACCTCCAGGCAACTACAACCCTAGACTAAAAAAATAAAAATGTTTTTCTTCTCATATTTAGTGGGTACGGCTTATAAACCCGTGCAGTTTCTAGTCCGAAATATATTGTACGTACTATTTTTCCTGTGGTACTCATTGGGATAAATCTGGGACCTCAGGTACTAACTTTCGTGCCATCTCATGTGTGTCGGTGTGACAATAAAGTTCCTTAAATTCTTGCAAACATTTCAACAAAATCTCCTCCTACACACATCATTGGAATCTCACCTGAGTTCTTCTTTTAGTCTCTTAAGCTTATCAAAGAGTCTGTCGTTTTTGACCGCCATGGTGGCGGCTGGGACAAACCAGGCTGCGATGAATTTGCATATTACCACAATATGCTGCAAGTAAAGATGACAGCATTAGTGATGTACAGTAATTGTTTCCACCCCCATGCTTCACAGTAGGTATGGTGTGACAACAAGATTTCTCCTCAGTGATTATAATGCCATTGTAGCTAGTTTTACATCAAGGTGGACAACATATACAGTATTTAGTTAAGCTTACCTCAAACAAGATGACAAATGCAAAGCGCAGAGCCAAAATATGCCAGAATTGTGATGTGTGGTTATAATTCACATTGTCCCTGTAGTCTTTATAGCTGTGAAAAGAAGCTAATATTATCTCACTAATCATTACATTCGTAAGTTTGACAAAATAACTTTGTCTGCAATATATATGCCACACTTTCTGGAGAAAAGGCCCCCATATAGGGTTGCTTGGAGACACAATAATGTCCAGGTTAAAAAAGGACCTTTGGGTGAAATGTAAACAGCAGCAGTGACATTCTGTCTTTTTATATGTGGAGGTGACTCACAATATATTAAAAATAACAAACCTGCAGGAGGAGACATTCAATCCAGTAGGAGTGACCATCCATTGGTTATCCATCTTTGCAATGGAAAGAGTGTTGTTTATGTAGCCGACCATGCAACTTGGGCAAAAAGAAAAACACAATTCAAAAATAGTGTTTTAGCAGAAACCATGATATATTTCCATTTTCAAGAGAAAACTTGGCTCACTCCTTTTCTGTCTTGGTGCCGTTGGAACACGGACCGTAAAGGAAACGATATGCCAATCGAGGGATGAAGTCTGAAGAAACGCCAATGACTAGCCCATTCGCAATGACGGCTAATACCCCAATAGCCTCCAACAAATTGATCCACACACCTAAGAAAAAACATACAAATAGTATACAATAATGATTAGATTTTTAATAGGACTGTTTTTCCCCCCTATAAACAAGTGTGCAAAAAGACATGGTCTTCTGGGTCCATTTGTTCATGGGTAATCTGATTGGATTTTGGATAATGGATTGGATCAAATCTTGAAAATCGATTGTTAAAATCCAAAATTGAATTTTGAAATGGAATTTGATCACATAATCCAATGTTTTGTTCTAAATTTATTCAAACCCTTAGTTTTTGTTGTTAAAAACCTTTTAGTACGAATGCGATAACTGATCAAAAGCATCTGGATTATTTTGATCCCAGCAGTTCGGTGGATTTAGGGTGGATGTCAGGTACAAAACATAATTTAAATCAAATTCAAACGGGTCGAATTAATATAATTTTTCGCGCAATAAATACACTTATTGATAATCTTTCAACTAATTGTTATACAGTTGAAATGATCGACTAACACTAAATACCAGTAAGGTATAAATAACATAATTCTTTCAAAAACTGTCAACATCAAACAATAAAAGCAAAATTAAATTCAAATTCTAATTGGACACCTAATAATTACAGACTCATTCAAAATAGTTCAAAAATGATTTCTGACAATGGCTTTTCTGTGTTGTTTTTTATGTTCAAAAGTTTGAATTTCCATCCATCCATCCATTTTCTACCGCTTATTCCCTAAGTTTGAATTTGAAAGTTTGAATTTTAAGCAAATGGAATGTATATTTGCTTTAAAAAATTGTGGAACAGATATGGTCTGGCTGGTCAAAATATCTGGAAAATAGTGAACTTTGTGTTTTATTTTTGTTTCTTACAATTATTACATGTTGAGTGACCTCATGCTGGCTGTTCTTGCAGCTTTTTGCACACCTACAATGTAGCAGCCTTTAGAGCAGGGGTCGGGAACCTTTTTGGCTGAGAGAGCCATACAAGCCAAATATTTTAAAAAATACTTCTGTGAGAGCCATATAATATTTTTTTAAGACTGAACACAACTAAATGCGTGTATTTTTAAGTAAAACCAACATTTTTAGGGTATAATAAGATAAGTCTCTTATTCTTTTTAATAACACTGTTATTCTGAAGCGAACCAACAATAAATAAAATACTTCTTACCATTAATGCGACTTCTTGAACAGGTGCGGTAGAAACCAGATGGATGGATTAAAATGCATGAGAATGTTTTATATTTTGAACGCTATTTTTGACACTGTGACTACCAGCAGAATTAGTCATTACTTATCGTGTTAAACAATGTCAGCTAAGATTTATCTGAGAGCCAGGTGGAGTCATCAAAAGAGCCACATCGTGCTCTGGAGCCATAGGTTCCCTACCCCTGCTTTAGAGTGAAATACAGTCTAATTGGAGCGCCCATTAACCGGATTTGGTAATCTTGAAGGGCCAGTTGTTTAAACGTAATATGATCGCATTTTGGTTATCGGATTGGATCTTGAAAATTGGTTGTTCATAAGGGAAATAAGAATTCTGAAATCGGATTAGATCACGGAATCCAATCCTAGTTTTATCTGGCTCAAACCTTCAATTTCTGTTTTAATAGAACATTTTAATAAAATTTGGATAACTTTGTTAAAAAATACCATGAATATACTGGTCCCAACTTCTGCTTTTATCAAAATGTTGCACTTGACTTGTTTAACCATTACAGTGATCAAGTAAATACAGTAGACATAGACGACCAAATACGCCTTTCAGTATTGTAAAGCCAAAATAAAATAAAAATGATCTTGTAAAAACAATGAAACTGTGAAACAATCCACCCAAATAGATTTCAATAACAAACAAAATGTACTAAATGTTTCTGTCATCACTATATATTAATTTCAAAAGGAACAATCATTAGAGATTAAACTGCCAACAAATAATGTCTTATAATGAATGCCTGGCTAGATCAGTCAGTCCCTCATTCTGACAGAAAGTCAGAGTTTGGTATGGTTCTTCAACAGACTCAGGTGCACCATAAACACCAGCAGAGTGTGACATTGCACCTGGTAGTGATGTTGTGCAGGACAATACACGCAAGTATTATGTTGCATGTTCCCTGTGATTCCGCCTGGAAGTACCTAAGGCATGCAAAGCGTCTCTTCCATTTAAACGCTCAATTGCACATCTTGTTTTGTAATGAGCAGTGCTGAAGCATCCTTTGCCAAGTAATAATGATGATGCCTTATAATTACTTCTCAAGCGACAAACTGAAAGAGCTGAAGCACACAAATCAAGCTGAACAAACTGCAGCAAACAAAAAGTAAAACTTCAGAGTCGCCTCCTGAAAGCACGGCTCGAAAATACTGGTCTCTCCTCCTCAAATGAGGAAGAACCCTGAACATTGTTTATTTTGTACCTGATGGACAATTGCCCTTTTTTATTTAAAAAATGTTTTAATGAACTATGAATGGAAGTGGATGTTTGCCATTTTTGTGTTGTCTCAAAATAAAAAACACTAAAAGTGACTCCACCTTGGTTGTTCCTTAAATACTGTAGCTGTAACCCACATTGTGATTTGTTGTCCCATTTAAAAAGGACTGGTAAATCGGATTCGAACATTTTGAAAAAAACTTTATCTGAAGCAGATTGATCTACTCTAATGTTGCTCTGGAAAACCGGCATAAAGGAAAGACGGATCACCTGATCCCGGGTAGCAAAAACATGAGATTTCTAAAGCATTTCCATTTTTAAAGTTTGGACTTATCCAATCCAAATTAGCTTTGAGCAACTGGGATATGTGATTCAGGATGGCAAAAAAGGGAATTTCAAAATCCGAATAATTTAAAACCATGGACCAGTTTTTCAAAACATTACATCTTATGATGTAATGATCCAGATTTGGAAATCCCACTTTTTTGCTGCCAACTGTAGAATCAGGTAATCCATGACGCCTTTTCAAAGCACATTGGATTGAATCAACTTGATCCAGATACACAGTTTTCAAGATCAACGCGTCCGGTGTATACAGTGCTCTGTATGGAACAACACATCCCAATATGGCCTACAGTAAATAACAACAGGTAGAAGAGGCAACATGGGGTCACTGTGTTTTTTTTATTTTGAGACAAAACACAATTTCCATTCATAATTTTTTCTTTATGACCCTTCATACATTAACACACAGTATCAAAAACATTGTGGCATTTGGCAGAATATTTCTTTGAAATTAATATACAGTGATGACAAAAACATTCAATTTACGAGCAAAATATAAATAAAAGTATATACACTAAATAATAAAAATGTATAATTTGCCCAATTTGAAAATTATACTACATTGTCTTCCTGAAGTCAACCTCGAAGTCCTACGCCCCCTGTTGGGATCAGGATAATCATGTTACTTTGGGTCAAAGTTATCCAAATTCAACTGAAACATTTTGAACGACACAAACTGTAGGTTTCCTCCAGATTAAAACTAGAAGTGGATTCTGTGTTCTAATCCAATTTCTGAATCCCTCCTTCACTTTTTAACAGCCCGTTTTCAAGATTTTGATCCAATCTGATCAGAATACCTTTGAACAACTCAGCCCAGGCCCTCATATACTGCACATGCATACTACTGTACATGTAACCCAACAGGTGGCAGCCAGTGACTTCTCTCAAAGCAAGTCAGAGCTTTTCTTCCTGTCACTTACACATGCTCACACAGCAGTGACTTGCAGAGATGCAGCCGCATCAGAGACTCACTCAAAAATGCAAAAAACAAAACAGGAGCCATATTCAAATTTTAAGATAAGATAATAATGATAGCAAACACACCCTTACAATACCCTTTGAAAAAGTGTCGAGCAGCGAAGAAATAAGGTGAGCAAATTCACAGTTATTAAAATTCTCAAAAAAGAAAATACTGTTAGTTATCTTATTGTAATTTAAAAAAATATATATTACAAAAACAGGTCTGGAAAAAGAAGGGTGGTTTTATACAGTCCTGTAATTTTTAATTATGTGGAGCCAAAACAGAGTGCATACATACACAAACAATTCAAAACAGCATGTTTTGAATTACACTCATTCATACAATTTGCATATACATTGCGAGTAGGTACTGTAACTTACCGATATCATTTGTCTTTTTGGGAACCAGTCTGCGCTCCAAGGTGACCATCTTAATTGCATCCAAGCGAATCTCAACTATGTTATTGATTAGGGCCAACAGAGGAGCGAGTGGAAACGCTGCCACAAATATTGTGGTGAAGCTGAACTGGATCACTACATAAGAGGAAACCGTTATAGATCCAAACCACCACGGAATGGCTTTACTTGCATTTCTGAGAATAAAGCGTATACCCATCTCTAGGAACTCTTTGAAGAGGCTGAAGGAGTCCACATCATTGAGGCGGTAGTTGCTGAGCCAATCTCGCAGCTTGCAGTTCTCGCAGATCTCGCCGTGTCTAGAGTCGTCTTTAAGATAGCAGTAGGCACACTTCCTGCGAAGCTTGGGAGTTCTTTTCCTTTTCAACCACTTGCCAAACCACCTGATGGCCACAAGAGAAGAAAACAGATTATTTTGTATATTGTGTATTGTATATTGCACACTTACGGGCCGGTGAACTCAAAGATGTTGCTGACGGTTTGCTTGAGTACCATTATGATGGCCATTTGGGTAAAGAGGTCTGTGAGGCAACCACTGGGGTGACACTTCATGAAAAACACATATTTTATTCTCAATGCAAAATTCTAATTATTATAAAATATATATATATTGATATACAATTATACATATAATTGCTGTGCTTACTTACCTCTTCTAACCTCCATTTTTCTGCAATGCGCACGTAACCACCAGGACGACCGTTAATTCTGTTTATTTAAGCAACGACAATAAACATGTAAGTCCTGCGTGAAAACTGTGGTTTCTCTGTCTTACCTGCCGAGGAAAAAAGCCACATAGAAGAGCGAGGAAAAATAGGTGAAGAACTGAAAGGTGAACATCTTAACGGTGAAACTCCTTTCCGTGGCGGAAAATGATCTAGTTTTCTCTGCAAAAGACAACATGCAAATAAAAATACTTAACAACTCCTCAAAGTAAACAAATTCAATCTGTTTTGAATACCTGGATAAATTAAAGCACTCTGGGAAATGACGTATTTTGCATCATTGCTTTTAATCTTTGCTTGTACTTTTTTCAATGATTAGTTGTTTTCTGCTTTTAAGTGAATGGCTGATATTTGCTGTAATTATTGCTTTTTTTTTAAATTTTTACATTAATTTGACTTTTATCGCTTATCGCACAGAACAAAACGCTTATTATTATCATTAGAAGGTATAAAACGTCAAATTATCTAGCTATTTTATAGAATATATTTTTACTGTAATTGTCGATCTGCAATATGTGTAAATGACGTTAAAAGGAATATTTTATGAAATATGTAAAAAGTAAAGCCAGCATGTATTGAATTTACTGTAAAACATGTCTCTGGAATACACTAAAATTATCACAATTTCAATTAAACTTATTCTTTCAATTTGAATTGAAATTGCAATTCAACTTCTTGTTTGCAATCAAAATTAAATTTAAAATCATGGATTTGATAACAATTTGGGAGACACTTTAAATTGACTGTTTTTTTACCATATTGACCTGGATGTAAGACAAATTTGAATATAAGATGACACTATAAATCTATTTTGAGACCACTCTTTGCAGAAAAATAAATAAAAAAAGAGTGCTTTCCACACTTGCCATTTAGTGTTCAGTTAAAACAAACTACAGTAGTTTGGGGCATTTGGTCAATTGTAAACACAATCTACTGAACACTGATGCGCACCAAACAAGCAAGTGATGGTGTAGTGCGGCTCACTTGGGCTCAAATGTGAACGCTATATACTATATGTTCAAATCACCGCAAAGAGCCCGCATAAATGACAGCTAATTAAGACAAAATGTGTCGCAATTGTATCTTTCTGCTCCTTTCTCTCCATCTGCGGTGTGCAGCAACAGCCTGTTGGTTTGCATTCGAATCAATATGCCACTTTTCAGCTGTTAAAACAACACATATAAAGTGTGTTTCCTACCGCTGATTAAATTTGTTGGGCATCTTTTTTCAATCTTTATAATAATGATAAATGTATTGCAGCTATCCTCTGGTAGCCTGCAGTGAGACGGAGGTGACCTGGTTTGTCGTCTCTTTAGTACGTGGTGGCCCAGTTCTAAAGTTCACCCATAGCAGTAAAGCAATTTTTTTTGCTTGTGGCCACACCTTTGTGTAAGAATCAGACTTTGCTCTCTGGCATGAAAATTATAAAAACGTTTTTGGCTAAACTGTGGCTTCCACATAACACAAATAAAAGGTTCAAAAACCAAAACCTGCACATCAAAATACAGTATCATATGACAATAAAATGAAAATTGGCAGCACCCCCATGGGTTGCGCTCAAATGCTTAGTAAGACATTATATCTTCAAAATCCTCAATAATCATTAGACATACAATTATAGTTTAATGGCCCTGCAAAAACAGTTTGCTTGATGTTTTCTAATCCAGTGGTCCCGAAGCACCAGGCTCGATTGGTACCGGGCCGCAGAAGAATTTTAAATAAATGTTTATTTTATTTTTTTAATTTTTATTAAAGCAACATAAAAAACACAAGATACACTTACAATTAGTGCACCAACCCATAAAACCTCCCTTTTTCATAACAACAACAAAAAAAATTACACTTAAAAAAATCAAAAAATCCCCCCACACCCCGCCGGGCCGCTGGACAGATTATCAAGCGTTGACCGGTCCGCAGCTACAAAAAGGTTGGGGACCACTGGTCTAATCCAGTGTTTTTCAACCACTGTGCCGTGGGTTACAGTCTGGTGTGCCATGGGTTATTATCTAATTTCATTTGTTTAGGTTAAAAATATTTTTTGCAAACCAGTAATTATAGTCTGCAATTGATGTGGTGTTGTTGAGTGTTGGTGCCGTCTAGAGCTCAACAAAGTAACCATGAAATACTCTTTCATATCAGTAGGTGGTAGCCTACTGATATGGAAGAGTATTACTCGGTTTGTAGATGTCAGGAACAGCAGGAGGCAGTTTGCAGGTAAAAAGGTGTCTAATGCTTAAACCAAAAATAAACAAAAGGTGTGTGCCCCTAAGAAAAAGCATTGAGGCTTAAGGGAAGGCTATGTAGAACAAAACTAAAACTGAACTGGCTACTAAGTAAACAAAAACAGAATGCTGGACGACAGCAAAGACTTACAGTGGAGCAAGGACGGCGTCCACAATGTTTACATCCGAACATGACATGACAATCAACAATGTCCCCACAAATAAGGATAAAAACAACTGAAATATTCTTGATTGCTAAAACAAAGCAGATGCGGGAAATATCGCTCAAAGGAAGACATGAAACTGCTACAGGAAAATACAAAAAAAAGACGAAAAGCTCCCAGAATAGGAACGCAAGACAAGAACTAAAGCACTACAATAACTAAAACACTACACACAGGAAAAGAGAAGAAAAATCCAAATAAGTCACGGTGTGATGTGACAGGTAATAATTAACTTAGAATTTCATGGCTGCAACACATGCCAAAGTAGTTGGGAAAGGGCATGTTCACCACTGTGTTACATCACCGTTTCTTTTAACAACACTCAATAAACATTTGGGAACTGAGGAAACTAATTGTTGAAGCTTTGAACGTGGAATTATTTCCCATTCTTGTTTTATGTAGAGCTTCAGTCGTTCAACAGTCCGGGATCTCCGCTGTCGTATTTTACGCATCATAATGTGCCAAGAATTTTCGATGGGAGACAGGTCTGGACTGCAGGCGGGCCAGGAAAGTACCCGCACTCTTTTACTACGAAACCACGCTGTTGTAACATGTGGCTTGGCATTGTTTTGCTGAAATAAGCAGGGGCGTTCATGATAACGTTGCTTGGATGACAAAATATGTTGCTCCAAAACCTGTATGGACCATTCAGCATTAATGGTGCCTTCACAGATGTGTAAGTTACCCATGCCTTAGGCAATAAGGCATACCATCACAGATGCTGGCTTTTGAACTTTGTGCCTATAACAATCCAGATGGTTATTTTCCTCTTTGTTCCGGAGGACACCATGTCCAAAGTTTCCGAATATAATTTTAAATGTGGACTCGTCAGACCTCAGAACACCTTTCCACTTTGCATCAGTCCATCTTAGATGTGCTCGGGCCCAGCGAAGCCATCGGTCCGTAATATCATCGCTTACTTGCAGTGATTTCTCCAGATTCTCTGAACCTTTTGATGATTTTACGGACCGTAGATGGTAAAATCCCTAAATTCCTTGCAATTGCTCGTTGAGAAATGTTGTTCTAAAACTGTTCGACAATTTGCTTACAAATTGGTGACCCTCGCCCCATCCTTGTTTGTGAATTACTTAGCATTTCATGGAAGCTGTTTTTATACCCAATCATGGCAGCCACCTGTTCCCAATTAGCCTGCACACCTATGGGATGTTCCAAAAGAGTTTTTGATGAGCATTCCTCAACTTTATCAGTATTTATTGCCACCCGACCTAACTTCTTTGTCACGTGTCACGTATCAGTTTGAACATCAAATATGTTGTCTTTGTAGCATATTCAACTGAATATGAGTTGAAAATGATTTGCAAATCCTTTTATTCCGTTTATATTTACATCTAACACAATTTCCCAACTCGTATGGAAACGGGGTTTGTACTTTGAGACAAGAGCTATAGTGATGCATGCTTGGTTATGGTTTGAAGTCATATCCAACAATTGCGACAACGACTTTTTACTGTCAACTGAGTTTCATTTTTTAATGATTTCTGCTGGTGGAGTGCCTCTGCATTTTTTCAACGCAAAAAATGCGCCTTGGTTAAAAAAAGGTTGAAAAACACTGGTCCAACCAATCTTTATCACATTTTACATACATATGTTTGTAATGTGTCCCAATTTGTGTGGCTATTCAGCAGTTGGTGTTTTGTATATCACATTGAACAGTGTAAGAAATTTCAAGTCAATCTAACTTGTGGTGTCAAACTTTTGTGATTAAAACCAGCGCCACCAAACAGACAATTAATAGTAAGTACTAGTAGTAAGTAGTTGATGTTTTGCCAGATTTTCCCTATTTTGTTAGTCGAGTAGAAGAGTTGTCCTATTTTAATCACATATTTGTGTAATACTGGACCAGGCCCACATGGATCTGGGACTTTAGGGCCAAACATCCCGCCTGTCCCACTGCAGGTTATCAGAGTGTCAGCTACATGTTTGATTGACAGCCCTTCTACGTAGGTGACTTGATAATAAGTACAGTACAGTGTTAGACTGTGGTGATCACTTTACTGTTACACTAGACAATTTTTCCTTCATCGTTTGCATACCAATTATTATACAACTTTGTAAGTTGATATACTTGCATTGTTTCTTATACATTTAGCGAGTGAAGCTCTCTGCATAAATGTGTGCAACACGAATTTGGCTTGGTCTCAACACATTACTCTTGAAACCTGTTTGGACGTTCACAAGTTTATAAACACATCTTCTAATCCTGACAACAATGTAGCCTAGAACATACAGTATAAAATATGCAAAAATCTTACGCCACTACTAACTTAGGTGAACTTTTCCCTGAATGTATTTTAACATTGTACTTACAATAGTTAGCAGAATTGTGCAAATAAAACAAAAACAAATAATTTTAGGAAAAATTGTGGTTGAATGATTATTAACTCATCATAAGATAAACATTAAATCTAGGTCAGTATAGTACTGTATGGTAAAGTGGCAGTAGAATCAAACATTCATTTGACGTGTGACAACAAAGGAAGATGGACTAATATTGTACTGTACCTATTTGGCTGAGTTTCATGGCCACGTACTTGTTGACCTGCAACCGTAAAGATGTGGTCAGACTCATAGAGGGCACTCATGAAACAAATCCAAGAAAAAAGCTATTTGGCTTTCTTTTTAGACGTCTGTACCCGCGTCATGACAGTGATGATCAGGTAATGGAGGACTGCCCCCAGCATCATGGCTGCACTGTTGGAGTGCGTACTCAGGAATTCCCATGATCCCTCAGCCAACAGTACTGCTGCAATCACCCTGAACACCACCAGTGCGCTTGTCAGACCGATTATCACCAGTATCTGTGTAAAAACAAACAGTGTGGTCTATCAATATCACACAAAACCAATTCATACAAATAATTGTGGCAACGACTTTCATACAAAAGTGCCCACCATTAGTGTGACACAGATCAAAACAAGAGTGCTGCGTAGATAGGAGTGCTTGTATTTTTTGGGTTCACAGTTAGCGTTGTTGACAATCTCCAAGATTAGTTGCTCCTAAAAAGACACACATGTAAAAAAATACACATCCAACAATTTCAGGATCATTAACCTCTGATAAACATCTGATGTATACTGTACCTCTTCCTCACACCAATCAGACACCTTCCACTCACACACATAGGTTGTTCGATATCTTTTCCAGAACTCCAAAAACAGTGTGGCTGTAAAAAAAAAACGTATACTTTTAAAATCTTGTTTCATGTTTTTATTTTCTACAATTTCTTGGATATTTTGATATTGTATTCATTTGTTTACTATATTTTTCAAAATCAACCTATTTTCAACTATAATATCTAACATAATAACATTATTATGAGATATTAGTATTTGTTTGTTGCCGCAAAAAATAAAATGCACCAATGTTTGGGTAAAATTTAACCGATTTGTTCAAATGATAAGGGAAAAGTTACAAAAGTTACAAAGGATTTAAGGTTAGTAGTAGTTGCAGACGACACCACTGCATTTTGTTGAGGGGAGAACACACATAATCCAATACAAATAATAACAGGAGAAATGAACACATTAAAGAGATGGTTTGACAGAAGCCAGACTATCTCTCAGTAAAATTAAATAACTTCTGACCACAGTATAAGAGAACATCAAACACCAATACAAATAGAGTAGACATTGAAAAGTAAAGGTTTTTGGGTGTAATTTTTAAATGAACTGGAAATCCATCCATCCATTTTCTACCGCTTATTCCCTTTGGGTCGCAGGGGGCACTGGCGCCTATCTCAGCTACAATCGGGTGGAAGGCGGGTTACACCCTGGACAAGTCGCCACCTCATCGCAGGGCCAACACAGATAAACAGACAACATTCACACTCACATTCTCACACTAGGGCCAATTTTAGTGCTGCCAATCAACCTAAGTGCCAAGAAATACAGTACGTCATAATGAATAAAGAAAAATATGTACTGGGCCAAAAATCACTCCGTATTGTCTACTGCTTGCTAGTTTTACCATATCTGAGTTATTGTGTAGAAATAACTACAAAGGTACATTTAATTCACTCATCGTGTTACAAAACAGGTCAGTTAGAATAATACATAATGTTAAGTTAAAAAATCAATTATTGTCACACACACACTAGGTGTGACGAAATTATTCTCTGCATTTGATTCATCACCCTTGATTATCCCCTGGTAGGTGAGGGGAGCAGTGAGCAGCAGCGGTGGTTGGATATAGAGAACACTGAAACCCTTTATCTATTTATTCAAAAATATTGAAATTCAAAGATTTGGTGCATATACAAACAACCAAAAATATGATGTACGAAACCAACTATAACCTGCTATGCAAGAATGTACAAGAATTCTTCTCAACAAAAGACGAAAAAAAAAACTTCAGAGGAAAATCTAAATTAAAATATTTGTATGCACAAACAGCACTTAAAACATTCAGTAATCAGTATGTGGAATTAAATTATGGAAAGGATTTAGCAAAGAAGTCAAATACTAATATGGTCCAGTTTAAGAAACTGTTCAACCTTTCAGCATTAATGGTGCCTTCACAGATGTGTAAGTTACCCATGCCTTGGGCACTAATTACACCCCCATACCACCACAGATGCTGGCTTTTGAACTTTGCGCCTAGAACAATCCGGATGGTTCTTTTCCTCTTTGTTCTGGAGGACACGACGTCCACAGTTTCCAAAAATAATTTGAAATATGGACTCGTCAGACCACAGAACACTTTGCATCTGTCCATCTTAGATGAGCTCGGGCCCAGCAAAGCCGGCTGCGTTTCTGGGTGTTGTTGATAAATGGCTGTGGAGAGACGGAGCCGACGAGCCGACAGCGGGCTAGGAAAAATGGCTGTCCTACCCAAGATGGAGGCCAGGAGACGGAGCATGCAGCAGAGAGGAGAGGCGTTGCACACTAGGAGTGATGCTGCAGCAAGCCGAGTCACGTGCGTAAGCGACACACCTGCTCGCAATCTCTGCATCTTCTGCTGCAGAATAAAATGGGCGAAGGAGGAGCGATCGGGGGACAAGTAGTAGGAGCCAACTAGACAGAAGATCAGACGAGCAAACAGACGAGCGAGAACCACGGAGAGCCAGACGGAAAACCAGACGAGCACAAGAAGACGGGCGACTGAAAAGGAGCCCGGCGCGAGCAGGGAAGGAGGCACTGAAAGAGCGACCAACTGACTGCGAGCGACTTTTATTTGAAAAAATAAAAGAGTCAAACCTGTGCAAAGTGATGTCGTCCGTTGATGATCCATGCAACCCGCATGATGGCGGCAGGGAGCCGTTCACGATGGCTTGTGCTTTGCATTGTAGAGTTTTAACTTGCACTTACAGATAAACTGTAGTTACTGACAGTGGTTTTATGAAGTGTTCCTGAGCCCATGTAGTGATATCCTTTACAAACTGATGTAGGTTATTGATGGAGTATCGCCTGAAGGATCCAAGGTCACGGGCATTCAATGTTACATGCAGTGATTTCTCCAGATTCTCTGAACCTTTTGATGTTATTACGGACCATAGATGGCGAAATCCCTGAATTCCTCTCAATACCTCGTTGAAGAATGTTGTTCTTAAACTGTTTGACAATTTGCTAACGCATTTGTTCACAAAGTGGTGATTCTTGCCCCATCCTTGTTTGTGAATGACTGAGTATTTCATGGAAGCTGCTTTTATACCCAATCATGACACCCACCTGTTCCCAATTAGCCCGTTCACCAGTGGGATTTTCCAAATATGAATGGTGATTCTTGCCCCATCCTTGTTTGTGAATGACTGAGTATTTCATGGAAGCTACTTTTATACCCAATCATGACACCCACCTGTTCCCAATTAGCCCGTTCACCAGTGGGATTTTCCAAATAAGTTTTTAATGAGCATTCCTCCAATTTCTCAGTCATTTTTTGCCACTTGTGCCAGCTTTTTTGAAACATGTTGCAGGGATCAAATTCCAAATGAGCTAATATTTGCAAGAAATACAGTTTTTCAGTTTGAAAGTTAAATATCTTGTCTTTGCAGGGCATTCATATGAATATAGGTGGATAAGGATTTGCAAATCATTGTATTCTGTTTTTATTTACACAACGTGCCAACCTCACTGGTTTTTGGGTATGTATAATATATATATATATATAAGCATTTAAGTCTCACCTTAAAACTCATTTGTATACTCTAGCCTTTAAATAGACTCCCTTTTTAGACCAGTTGATCTGCCGTTTCTTTTCTTTTTCTCCTTTGTCCCACTCTCCCTTGTGGAGGGGGTCCGGTCCGATCCGGTGGCCATGTACTGCTTGCCTGTGTATCGGCCGGGGACATCTCTGCGCTGCTGATCCGCCTCCGCTTGGGATGTTTTCCTGCTGGCTCCGCTGTGAACGGGACTCTCGCTGCTGTGTTGGATCCGCTTTGAACTGGACTCTTGCGACTGTGTTGGATCCATTATGGATTGAACTTTCACAGTATCATGTTAGACGCGCTCGACATCCATTGCTTTCCTCCTCTCCAAGGTTCTCATAGTCATCATTGTCACCGACGTCCCACTGGGTGTGAGTTTTCCTTGCACTTATGTGGGCCTACCGAGGATGTCGTAGTGGTTTGTGCAGCCCTTTGAGACACTAGTGATTTAGGGCTATATAAGTAAACATTCATTGATTGATTGATATATATATATATATATATATATATATATATATATATATATATATATATATATATATATATATATATATATATATATATATACGTTTGGATTAAAATAAAAGCGCTTCTCAAGATTAGAAGAAAATGTTTGAAAATTAATAATTGTATCATAGTAATAATTTTATTATGGTATTTTTAAGGGTGCTAAGATTAAATTGTAAATAAGCCTTTGGATAAAACACACTGGTCAGGAAATGTTTCAAAGTTTTTTACCAACCACAAAAGGAACTCTCAACTCACCCCAAACTGCCATTATCATGGCAAAGAGGACTGTGCCGTTATTGTCAAACAGTAAGGTCACCTGTGGACAGGCCAAACCAGCAGTAAGCGCATAAAAAGAACATTTTTTAAAAAACTTTACTAACCACTTCTCCGAACCTACTTTGGCATAGGTGCACGTGTCTGAGAGCATCCACACTTTGCATCCGTCACAAAGCGGGCACATGACTGTGTTGGCCTGGCAAACCTCCTCTCTGCAAGACAACATGATCTCTGGTTGATCAATAAAGACATTAATGACATCTTATGACCCGAGAGAGGGGAGTAATCTTACATGAGGGGCGACGTGTTGAAAAAGGCAAGGCCATAGAGGAAGACAATGCTTCCGGTGACAGCAGGCGCGATGAGCATGTATGTGTACCAGCCCAGCCACAGGTAGTACAACGCCACCTTCTCCCCAAAGTAGTTCCTGACACACAAAAGGTGAAAAACAGAATTTTAAACCTTGACCGTAAATCATATAATTTCCTTTGTTCCTATGTGACATATATTGTGTTACAGCAAGGCTATTCAACTAGCAGCACAGGAGTTCAGTTTAAAACAGGAAACAGTCCAAAAACAGGAAAAGTGCTCCTGTTGTATGAAGGAACTTGGACCAATGTAAAAACATTGACAGATCCTTTGCATTGACAGTTCAACCTTACTAGCAAACATCGAACACTGGGGTCCAAACTTGTGATTTTCAAAACAGAGGCGTTCGTCAAGGCACTCCTTTAAGTCCTGTCCTTTTTTGCAGTTACTATTCATTTGTAATGTGATTCATGTACATTAGGTGTTGCCGCAGCCTGTTTACTTCAGATACAGTCAGTAGTTATTTGTTCAACTTCTGAAATTATATTACTAGTGTTCCTCAAGGTTCCATTTTAGATCCCCATTTATTCATCATTTGAGCTATTCACCTGTTGGCCTGCAAGTTCAGTTTAAAGAACTTGTGAGAGACTCACATTTTTGTAAAACACTAAATGCTGTCATAGAGATGATCGTTGATTATTTTTTTTGCAGGAGGTCTTTACGAACTGCAGAGCGCACTTGTAACTCTGACAAAAAATTCTACTACTGTAGAGGACGTTGGTAATATACAAAATAAATACTGGAGGCAGAAGTCCCGCCCCAGATCCTTAGCTTTCTGAAAATCTGCCCCAAAACAATTTAGTTGAATATCCCTTCTACAACCAGCGTCAGGTAACAAAAAATACGACTCTTATGTGTACATCTACAAAATGAGCTACGTGCCATCAGCATGCCACTGTGAATTGTTCCTGTTTGCGGATGACTCGGCCCTGCTGGTATCCGGCAAGGACAAGTCACAGGTGGAACAAATCTTCAGTGCTGAACTCCTCAATATTTGCACCTGGCTCGCTGACAACAAGCTATCCATACACTTAGGTAAAACGGAATCCATCCTATTTGGGTCCCATATCAAATTTAAGAAGGTCAGTGACTTCACTATAAAAGTGGGTGACATTGTTTTCACCAGGAAGGATGAGATCACCTACCTAGGTTCCATTCTACAGGCTAATCTTTCCTGTGATAAAATGGCAACCAAGGTGATCAAAAAGGTCAACCAAAGAACGAGATTCCTCTACAGAATCTCCTCTCTGGTCAACAAAAGCACCTTGAGGCTTCTAGCGGGAACTCTCATTCTACCCTTCTTCGATTACGCTTGCACCTCCTGGTACCCCAGCACCTCCAAAACCCTCAAATCTAGACTCCAAACATCCCAGAATAAGCTAGTCCGGTTACTTTTAGACCTCCACCCCAGATCACACCTCAATCCAACCCACTTCTCCAATGTGGGCTGGCTCAGGGTGGAGGACAGAGTAAAACAACTTGCACTGAGCCTAGTCTATAAAATCCGCTACACCTCCTTGATACCGAAGTACATGTCAAATTACTTCCTTATCGTAAATGACCGCCATAACCACAACACCAGGGGGAGCTCCACAAACCACGTTAAACCCAGATTCCGATCTAACAAAGGTCTTAACTCATTCTCTTTCTATGCCACATCAATGTGGAATGCACTCCCAACAGGTGTAAAAGTAAGTGCATCTCTATCCTCCTTCAAAACCGCTCTAAAACAACACCTCCAGGCAAGTTCAACACTTTACTAATACCCTCCTCCATTCACATCCCATCTCCCCGGATTATAAACAACTCAAATGTACTTCTAATGTATATACTTGTTCTTATGCTATCTGAACTCACTATGTTCTCTGCTGGCTGTACATAGCCTACCAAATAAGACCTACACTGTTTCAATGTCCACAGTTCTCTGTTGATGCAATTGTTGATGACTGAAGTACTGATATCAACCAAAGCTCCTCATCCCACCCCCCGGATTGTAAATAATGTAAATAATTCAATGTACATACTATGATGATTAACTTGTGTGATGACTGTATTATGTTGATAGTATATGTTTGTACCATGAATTGATTAACGTGGACCCCGACTTAAACAAGTTGAAAAACTTATTCGGGTGTTACCATTTAGTGGTCAATTGTACGGAATATGTACTGAACTGTGCAATCTACTAATAAAAGTATCAATCAATCAATCAAACCAAAGCTAGTATGATAACATTAACATGCTAACATACTTACATTAGCATGCTAACAATTAACATGTATCAAGTACCTTAATATATGACTCTGAGGTGTATAAGTGTAAAATTGGCTTAACCAAAAGCTATCATGCCAACATTAGTATGTTAGCATGCGCCATGAACCAAAATATATGACTCTGAGGTGTATACCTGTAAAATTACCGTAGATTTAAAAAAGCTAGCATGCAAATAGGTAGCATGCGTCAAATAGTACTGTAGAGCAGGAGTCCCCAACCTTTTTTGCACCACGGACCAGTTTAATGTAGGCATTATTATCACAGACCGACTTTCCACGTGTGGCAGATAAATACAGCAAAAATAAATGCATGAAAAATAAAACCTCTGAATTTGTGGGAGCCAAGGGCTTATTTCTTTGCAATGAGATCACCAGCAGGTTGTTGGTATGTACCAACATCGACCTGCTTTGTTCATAAGAGTATATACTACTATCAACCTGCTTTGTTCATGAAGGTATATACTACAATCAGCCTGCTTTGTTCATTAAGGTATACACTACAATCAACCTGCTTTGTTCATGAAGGTATATACTACAATCAGCCTGCTTTGTTCATTAAGGTATACACTACAATCAACCTGCTTTGTTCATGAAGGTATATACTACAATCAACCTGCTTTGTTCATGAGGGTATATACTACAATTAACCTGCTTTGTTCATAAGGGAATATAGTACCATCAACCTGCTTTGTTCATGAAGGTATATACTACAATCAACCTGTTTTGTTCATGAGGGTATATACTACAATTAACCTGCTTTGTTCATAAGGGAATATAGTACCATCAACCTGCTTTGTTCTTAAAGGCCTACTGAAGCCCAATACTACCGACCACGCAGTCTGATAGTTTATACATCAATGATGAAATATTAACATTGCAACACATGCCAGTACGGCCTTTTTAGTTTACTAAATTGCAATTGTAAATGTCCCGGGACTTTTTTCTTGAAAACGTCGCGTAATGATGACGTGTACGCGTGACGTCACGGGCTGTTATGAATATGAGCGCTGCGTACACACACAGCTAAATGTTGTCCGCTTTAACGGCATGATTACACAGTATTTTGGAGATCTGTGTTGCTGAATCTTTTGCTATTTGTTCAATTAATATTGGAGAAGTCAAAGTAGAAAGACGGAGTTGGGAAGCTTTAGCCTTTAGCCACACAAACACAAGGTGATTCCTTGTTTAAAATTCACGGAGTTGAAACTTTCTTATGGATCACAGCGGACATGGATCCTGACCACTTGTCAACCAGCAGGTTTCGGTGAGAAAATTGTGGTTAATAAGTCGCCACTTACCGGATATCAGCTGAGCTTGTGCCGTCCATTCAGCTGCCGTCGACTTAATGAGACACTGTGCGTCAACACCCGGCCGTGGACGTACACTTCCGACTATCAGGTACTGTTAAACTCACTAAAACACTAGCAACACAATAGAAAGATAAGGGATTTCCCAGAATTATCCTAGTAAATGTCTTTAAAAACATATGAATCCGTCTCAATGCAACGCGATTGCAATCGCGTTTTTTTTATTTTAACCTTTTTTTTTTTTCCAGTTCGTCGCTATCAATATCCTCAAACACAAATCTTTCATCCTCGCTCAAATTAATGGAGAAATTGTCATTTTCTCGGTCGGAATAGCTATTTCTGTTGGAGGCTCCCATTAAAATCAATGTGAAAATATGAGGAGCCCTCAACATGTGACGTCATCTTCTGCGACTTCCGGTAGAGGCAGGGCTTTTCTCCAGTTGCGAATTTTATCGTGGAGGTTCTCAACTAGATCCTTTCAGCAAAATATGGCAATATCGCGAAATGATCAAGTATGACTCATAGAATGGACCTGCTATACCCGTTTAAATAAGAAAATCTCATTTCAGTAGGCCTTTAAGGGTATATAGTACCATCAACCTGCTTTGTTCTTAAGGGTAAATACTACTATCAACCTGATTTGTTTATAAGGGTATATACTACCATCAACCTGCTTTATTCATAAGGGTATATACTACCATCAAACCTGCTGGGGACTGCAGGTTGTGACAGAATGTAGCGGTGGGGAGATGAGGAAAGGCCGTTGTGTTGTTTCCTTTATTTTTAATAACCTTACAATGTTATGCAGAGGTAAAGTTAACCATGTTATAGACCAGGGGTCTCAAACTCAATTTACCTGGTGGCCACTGGATGCAGAAATTGTTGCAAATTGTTGTATATTGTTGCCCGGAAGTGTTAGGGCTGCATGGGATTCTGGGTATTTCTTCTATTGTGTTTATGTTGTGTTACGGTGCAGATGTTCTCCCAAAATGTGTTTGTCATTCTTGTTTGGTGTGGGTTCACAGTGTGGCACATATTAGGAACAGTGTTAAAGTTGTTTATACGGCCACCCTCAGTGTGACCTGTATGGCTGTTGATCAACTATGACTTGCAGTCGCTCACTGCGTCTACAGAAGCCAAATACAATATGTGGCTGGGCTGGCACCCTGTCTGCACAGGTTGTTGAGGACGGCAAAGGCAGTACCTCCACTGTGCCCCCTTATTTTTGTTGTCAGGATGAAATCCGAGACAACGATTACAGCTGGAGGGGCATGGAAAATTGGGAGTGTCCCGGAAAAATCGAGTGTATACAGCTAAAAAGGGCACTGAAAATTGGGATTGAACGATTACAGCTGGAGGGGTACTGAAAATAGGGAGTGTCCCGGAAAAATCGAGGGTATACAAGTATGACGTTGTAAAGCGCCATTCATATAAAACTCGCGGGCCGCACCAACATTAAATTATTACATCAAGGTACGGGCCGCAAAATAACGTCTCGCGGGACGCGTGTTTGAAACCCCTGTTATAGAAAATTTCATTGTAGTTTGTTTACATGTAGAACTTTCTCTGACGCTACCACAGAAGTACGTGTTTTATGCCACTACTTCGTCTCATTTTGTCCACCAAACTTGTCGTGGACATGCACAAAGGTGAGCTTTGTTGATGTTATTGACTTGTTGCAAAGCTAATCAGTCATATTTTGTCAATGCATGACTGCAACGTAATTGATGCTAACATGCTATTTAGGCTAGCTGCATATACATATTGCATTGTATGCATCGTTTGTAGGTACATTTGATCTCATTTAATTTCCTTTACTTATGTCCTCTGTGTATTTTACTTATATTTGCATGTCTCATGACACAATATCTGTATGTCATACTGCTTGCATTTCTGATAGTTGTTTATGTGCCGGTATAGACAACTGCAAAATTTACCCAGCTTGCAAATATTGTAATAAAACTATTTTCCGTACTATAAGGCGCACCTAAAAACCTAAAATGTTCTCAAAAGCTGACAGTGCGCCTTATAATCCAGGGCGCCTTATATATGGACCAATATTGAGCCACAGCAAGTCTCACAACTACGGTAAGCAGCCGCCAATTTCATTTTCCCCCGTAGGAGAAGAAGCGTGCGGTGCATGATAAAATAAATGATAAATGGGTTGTACTTGTATAGCGCTTTTCTACCTTCAAGGTACTCAAAGCGCTTTGACACTACTTCCACATTTACCCATTCACACACACATTCACACACTGATGGAGGGAGCTGCCATGGAAGGCGCTAACCAGCACCCATCAGGAACAAGGGAGAAGTGTCTTGCTCAGGACACAACGGACGTGACGAGGTTGGTACTAGGTGGGGATTGCGCACGGCCACTCTCCCACTGCGCCACGCCGTCCCTGGGATATATGACTGCGCCAGGCCGTGCCGTTTCATTTCCATTTATGTGTTTAAATGTAAAAAACCCAAAATGGCTTCTATTTAGAGACATGATTTTAGGAAAGCAGGAATTGTTACTGAACTGCTAGACAACAGCAGCGACAGGGACTCCATTAACGACGTCTCGAAATAGTGCAAAGCAATAACAATATATCAATAACTCAACGTTGCTCAAACGTTAATGTCACACAACACAACACAGAAAATAAACATGTAAAGATCACTTTATTAAGTTGTTCCTCATCCACGAATCCCTCGAGTTCTTCTTCTTCAGTGGACGAATTAAACATGCCACAAGAGGTCTCGCAACTACGGTAATCAGCCGCCTACCTTATTTTCCCTCGTAGAAGAAGAAGCGCATGGTGCATGCTGGGATATATGACTGCGGGAGGCGTGCAGAGTTTAAAAACACGGCGATCAGTCACACAGTAGAACACAGGAACAGAGCAGCAGCGAAATAATTTAACATTAACAGCAGCGACACTGACTCGTTTAATGACGATTTCGACGAAACGGAGCCGGGCATTTTGGATGCCGTATTCGCCCAACTGTTTGATTCGAACACTAAAGAAGAAGAATTTGAGGAATTCGTGGATTAGGAATAACTTAATAAAGTGAGCTTTACATGTTTATTTTGTGTGTTGTGTGACATTATTGTTTGAGCAACGTTGAGTTACTGTTAACGTTGATGTGACACTGTGATCAGCAGCACCGGAGCACCGCAGGGAACGGTGCTGGCCCCTCTTCTCTTCACCCTGTACACCGCTGACTTCTGCTACAACTCAGAGCTGTGTCACATCCAGAAGTACGCGGATGACACAGCCATCGTCGGGTGCATCAGGGACTGCAGAGAGGAGGAGTTTCGGAACCTGGTGAGGGACTTTGTTGTCTGGTGCCACACAAACGTCTTGCAGCTCAATCTGTCAAAGACCAAGGAGCTGGTCATTGACTTTGGGAGGTCGAGTCCACGGTCACAACCTATCGTGATCGAGGGAGTTGAGGTACAGACCGTGGACTCATTCAAGTACCTCGGGGTTTGGGTGTACAATAAGGTGGACTGGACTGTTAACACGGACCACCAGTACAAGAAAGGACAGAGTAGGCTGTACTTCCTCAGGAGACTGCACTCCTTCAACATTTGCAGAAAACTCCTGTGGATGTACTACCAGTCTGTGGTTGCCAGTGTTCTGTTCTACATGGTAGTGTGCTGGGGGGGCAGTACATCTAAGAAGGACAGCTCCAGACTTGAGAAACTGATCAGGCGGGCCGGTTCTACAATCGGAATGAAACTGGACTCACTGGTGACGGTGGCAGAGAAGAGGACTGTGGACAAACTAGTGAGCATCCTGGATGATGCCAGTCACCCTCTGCATAGCGTTATCAGTAGCCAGAGGAGCCTGTTCAGTGCTAGACTGCTTCATCCCAAGTGCAGGACTAATAGACTCAAGAACTCCTTTGTCCCACACACCATTAGACTGTACAACTCCTCTCTGGGACGGGGGACAGGGGTATTAGGATGACAGGGGATGCAAAACATTAACAGTGCAATACGTTTTCATAACATGGTCACTACTGCCTACTTTGTCTTGTTATATTCTTATTTTACTGTTATATTGTTATTCTCATTGTTTTTATTCTTTTTGTAATATTTCTCTATTTTGTTTCCTTTTAAACCCCCATTATTTACTTTTTACTTTTTTCTTTAAATTGATCTCAACTCTGTACACTGCTGCTGGAATTTTAATTTTCCTGTAGGAACTCTCCTGAAGGAATTAATAAAGTACTATCTATCTATCTATCTATCTAGTTATTGATATATTATTGCTTTGCACTATTTCGAGTGTTACTATATTGTGATTGCACTAACGTTTGATTTACCGTAACAGTGTCAGACAGTTTTTTACGTGTTTATTGAATCGGGGTAAATAATAAAACAGCTGTTTATTCATTTTGGGAGTGAACAGAATTGTCAGAACGCTGGTTTTTAATATATTAATAAATTTTGACTGACCTATCTGACTGTTTTGTTAACATTCCCTTTAGCACAGCTCTATCTAATAGATGCATAACGTAACCCCAGCCTCTACTGTAGCATCTATTCTATGCGCCTTATAATGCGGTGCGCCTTATAGTGCGGATAATACGGTAGATTCTAGTGACCAGAAGAAGACAGCCTGTCGTTTCCTTTAACTTGGACACACACATCTATACTTTTGGCCATTCTAAGCTAATCATTTCCAGGAGTTATCTCACCCTTTGAGAAGCCTCCGTTTTACAATGTTATAAACATGTGTACAACAAATATTACATTTCAACATTTCTGACAACAAAGATTTGCGTCAGCCTGCGACACAATCATTTTAATATAGGCTAATATTGCTAATACAGACACTTACTGTACATCATGTGTTGCCTTCATTATAACACTTCTAGTTTTTTGCGGCTCAGTCTATTATGGCTCTTTTAACATTTTGGGTTGCCGACCCCTGGTCTAGTGGGATAGGCGAAAGTTAAGGGAGTTGTTAATAAATGATTTCATGTTTCTGTGCGGCCCGGTAGCAAATGCATCATAGACCAGTACAGGTGCCCGGACCGGTGGTTGGGGACTCCTGCTGTAGAGGACGCTGGTAACAATTTTACTGCCTTCTCGGTTTCACCCTAATGTGTGTAAGTTAGTTCAAGGAGATGCAGTTTAATTTGTTCAATTTCAGCATGAAGCTCAAACATCGCATCTCACAATACAGAGATACTGTACGTTGCCTGTTACAAAAGCTCCTAACTCCAGAGACATGTGACACTATTTGTTTTCTCAACAATCATTCCAAACAATGTGCGTGTCATGTGTGCTGCCGTCAGAGGAACACTTGAAACCTACTTCACAGCAGTATTGAAATGCTTAAACATCACAGCAGCAAGGGCCGCATTTGTAGACAGAAAGCTGCTGTGTGTGTGTGTGTGTGTGTGTGTGTGTGTGTGTGTGTGTGTGTGTGTGTGTGTGTGTTGCAATCCCAACCTGATATCAGTTATGGGTTGCCCTTGGAAACAAGCGGTCCATCGAGCCCAGCTTTTTGTCAGCTCTTGCTGTTTCTTTTTCTGCAAAGCCAATTGACAACATGAAGAGAAAGGAAGGTTTAACATTGATAAAGACTGATTCTAACGATTTTCAATCATTTATCAGCTATATAACAAGATGTATTACATTGTACGGGCTTCCACTTCCCTAGCGGGGAGTCTTGTGAGAAGAAAAACCTGCTGACGTGAAGACGCTCGAAGCTTCACATTTACCAACGGTGGCATGACTCACATGAATGACTCACAAAAAGCCACTGTGGGTAAACTTCATAGAACCAAAGTATCATTTGGAAAGGCCTTTGCCAAGTTGTGCTTCACACCTCCCTAGAGGAATGTAAAACGCTTGGGTGGCTTGTGCTACCCTGATATTTAATAGTTATTTTACAATGTCAGTATTTCCCTCACTCTAATATGTTTTATTGGACCCTTCACAGGCGACCGTCTCCATTGAAACATTTACCATACAATACTCCATTGAACTTGGGGTTCCTGCTTCTACAATTTCAAGATTATGCTGACCTGCTAACAATTTAACGTTGTCCATACATGCCTTTTTATTTCAATGATGTTTTTTTCTTCTTCACCAATTTATTTAGAAAACAACAAACCATCTACATCAGGAGAGGCCATTACGTCGATCAAGCAGGGTGTGTCAGTCGATTGCAAGCCAGGCATTAAAAAAATAGTCCCAAAAATCACTTTATCGAACTGCGCATACAAGTGACGTAGAGGCTACTTTGGGGCCACACTGCGGCCTGTGTGCATAGTAAAGTAAAAGTAAAAGTAAACGTAAAATCACATTTTACTTAAAGTGTCAACAGTCAGCTGGAAAAAAAAAATACGATTTTGAAAAAATATGATTTGAGACACTTTGGCCTGCAGTGTAAACGTAGACCAATGTGGACTGAATCTGATGCGAAAAGATCAGATTTCAATCACTTTGAAGCGTTTGGACTGGGAAAAAACCCCATCAAGCTGTGTCACTTGAGGGCAGAAAAATAATGATTTGGTATGCCACTGTGCAAGTGTTTCAGTAGTCAAGATTGCGATTTAAAAAAGGTGTTACAGATTATAGATGTGTGCTGCGGGTTCAACACAGGAGCATGATAAGAAGAATGTGCAGTAAAATATGATTGTCTGTCTCTGTGGTAAAAGCCCCACATAGTACACACAAAATCTTCATTTAAATAAAGCGGTCTGCACAACTTTTCAATCGTACATGCAGTATTAATAGATCCCACGCAACACATCCACTAATATTACATGCTTTTTTTTCACACACTGTTAAGCGAGTGGTATTTGGATTTAAGCAAATCGAGCCCTATGTGTTTTAACAGGATATATATTACATTGAATTTAATTCATACATAATCACAATAATAAACCCACTTATAAATTCATCAAATGCACAGTACAGGCCAAACGTTTGGACATGCTTTCTCATTCAACACATTTTCTTTACTTTCATGACTATTTACATTGTAGCTTGTCACTGGAGGCATCAAAACTATGAATGAACACATGTTAAGGTGAAATAGCTGAAAAACATGTTTTATATTCTATCCATTTTTCTCCATCCATTTTCTACCGCTTATTCCCTTTCGGGGTCGCGGGGGGCGCTGGCGCCTATCTCAGCTACAATCGGGCGGAAGGCGGGGTACACCCTGGACAAGTCGCCACCTCATCGCAGGGCCAACACAGATAGACAGACAACATTCACACTCACATTCACACACTAGGGCCAATTTAGTGTTGCCAATCAACTTATCCCCAGGTGCATGTCTTTGGAAGTGGGAGGAAGCCGGAGTACCCGGAGGGAACCCACGCATTCACGGGGAGAACATGCAAACTCCACACAGAAAGATCCCGAGCCTGGATTTGAACCCAGGACTGCAGGACCTTCGTGTTGTGAGGCAGACGCACTTCTAGTTTCTTCAAAATAGCCACCCTTTGCAGTGATTACTACTTTGCATACTTTTGGCATTCTCTCGATGAGCTTCAAGAGGTAGTCATCTGAAATTGTATCATTCATAGTTTTGTTGCCTACAGTGACAATCTGCAATGTAAATACCGGTAGTCATTAAAAAAAAAAGAAATCGCATTGAATGGGGGGAAGGTGTGTCCAAACTTTTGGCCTGTGCTGTAGTCGCTAAACTAGTCCTATCAAATTATTAATTTAAAAAAAATTGTATTACTCACTCTTTTGAATTCGAATTAATCATGATTGATCACAGTAAATTAGAGAAACAAAGTACCCCAATTTGACACAAATGCAATTTCATTGGGATCAGAGTGTCATCCAGAAACATTTTTTGAATGTTTTTACTTGAATGCACTACATTTATTTTTTTCTGTTTCATAGGTAAGAGTTTAAACTAACTTACTGTTGGGGTTTATTCCAAAGTGAAATTTGCCGGGGTGCACACCAGTCAGAGACTGCTCACTCATCTTTGCACCGACGTATGCATTGACCTAATCACTGACTTCATAATAACCTGATTCCCCTTTAATGTAACCATCTGTGGATAAGGTATAGGAGCTGTGCACTCAAAATAAATTGTGTGATTGATCTGAAATTATACATGTTCTAATATTTTGTAATCAATCATGTTTGACAGCCCTAATACATCCCTTTTTAAACACTCTTAAAGGGGAAGTGCACTTTTTTTTTGAATTTTGCCCATCAATCAAAATCATTATGAAGAACATGACGAAAGATTGATTTTCTTAATGCATTCCAAATATTAAATACATTTGATCAAAATTATGCTTACAATTGACCCTTTGGGAGCTGTTCAATTCTAGCAATATAGGCCCTACAAAAACACCCAAACACCTCCATTAAGGTTTTATGTACAAACCCCGTTTACATATGAGTTGGGAAATTGCGTTAGATGTAAATATAAACGGAATACAATGATTTGCAAATCCTTCTCAACCCATATTCAATTGAATGCACTACAAAGACAACATATTTCATGTTCAAACTCATTAACTTAATTTTTTTTTTGCAAATAATAATTAACTTAGAATTTCATGGCTGCAACACGTGCCAAAGTAGTTGGGAAAGGGCATGTTCACCACTGTGTTACATCACCTTTTCTTTTAACAACACTCAAACGTTTGGGAACTGAGGAAACTAATTGTTGAAGCTTTGAACGTGGAATTCTTTCCCATTCTTGTTTTATGTAGAGCTTCAGTCGTTCAACAGGCCGGGGTCTCCGCTGTGGTATTTTACACTTCATAATGCGCCACCCATTTTCGATGGGAGACAGTTCTGGACTGCAGGCGGGCCAGGAAAGTACCCGCACTCTTTTACTACAAAGCCACCCTGTTGTAACACGTGGCTTGGCATTATTTTGCTGAAATAAGCAGGGGCGTCCATGATAACGTTGCTTGGATGACAACATATGTTGCTCCAAAACCTGTATGGACCATTCAGCATTAATTGTGCCTTCACAGATGTGTAAGTTACCCATGCTTTGGGCACTAATACACCCCCATACCATCACAGGTGCTGGCTTCCGAACTTTGCGCCTATAACAACCCGGATGGTTATTTTCCTCTTTGTTCCGGAGGACACCACGTCCACAGTTTCCAAATATAATTTTAAATGTGGACTCGTCCACAGAACACTTTTCCACTTTGCATCAGTCCAACATAGATGATTTGGCCGTATTTCTGGGTATTGTTGATAAATGGGTTTTGCTTCGCATAGTAGAGTGCTAACTTCCACTTACATATGTAGCGACCAACTGTAGTTACTGACAGTGGTTTTATGAAGTGTTCCTGAGCCCATGTAGTGATATCCTTTACACACTGATGTCAGTTTTTGATGCAGTACCACCTGAGGGATCAAACGTCCGTAATATCATCACTTACGTGCAGTGATATATATCCATCCATCCATTTTCTACCGCTTGTTCCCTTTTGGGGTGGCGGGGGGCGCTGGCGCCTATCTCAGCTACAATCGGGCGGAAGGCGGGGTACACCCTGGACAAGTCGCCAGCTCATCGCAGGGCCAACACAGATAGACAGACAACATTCACACTCACATTCAAACACTAGGACAAATAACACATGAAAACAAGAGGGAAACACAAAAGGATGACACAAGAGCACAGAGCTCCTGCCAATAGCAGACACTACGGCGGTGCCATCTTGGAAAAAAATAAATAAATAAATAAATAAAAAATAATGGTTATTTGTCGGATTTTATGGGCAGAATAGCTGATTTTTATTAATGTTTATTCAGTATTTAGACTGCATTAAAAAAATCCATCCGTCGTCATGTCTTTCATATTGATTTTGAAAAGAAAACCTCAAGTTCCCCTTTCAAGATATTTTCCTGTTTCCTCCTATTTTGTTTGTATCTTAAATTGAATGATGTTGTTAAAGCAATAACATCGTTCAGTTAATTTCCTCTTTTAATTGATTCCATTGAGTCACCCCACAAACAAAAGTTTCCGCTCTGTCTCTGAACATTTTTTGGATATTGGATGGTAGCAGTTTATTTTTTGCTTTTAACATTACTGGAGCAGTTTCTCACCTCATGTAGGCAGAATTTCGCCTCAAATACGTTCATCCTCATGAGTTCTCGAAGACCCTCTGGTAAGATAAAGAGTATTATATTTTTAAAGAGGACTGGGAGAGCATTAAACACTTCTTACCTCCTGAATCAATAGGTGTGTGATTCAAGATGAAGTGGACCACTCTGATTCTGAGGGAAGAACATGACATCTCAACAAGTGCAGCCGGAAATTCAACATTAGTACAATAGAACTTTTTAAGTCAAATGTCCCTAAACATTGACGCACAATGCCAAAAAAACTCAAAATTTCAAACTGCTAGATCACACAAAACCGTGTGTAACTAGTTTTGCGATTTCTCTACATTATTTAAAAAAAAAAAACATGACAACTTTACAAGAGAAGAAGAGCATGAGAAGAGAAGAAAAATAAGAATAACATACACAATGGAAGTTATATAAAGTAGGCACAGTCACATTCAAAGCAGTTACACATTATAGTGACACTAGTGTTCATTAGGGAAAAATAGGTTAATGTAGATTGTTTCTTCAATCCAATCCAATCCAATCCACTTTATTTATATAGCACATTTAAACAACAATAACGTTTCCAAAGTGCTGCACAGCCATGTTAAAAACAATATTATGCTCCACCAATGACTGAATAAAACAAAAAATGAATAAAAATAAAACCAATAAAAACAATACAAAAACAAATATGATTAAAAACTATTTTAAAGGGTATAATCAATTAAAACAGTAAAATAGAAATAAAAGTGTATAAAAGACACAGAGGACAACAGAGGACAGAGGACCACACAACTCACGTAGTGGTAAAAGCCAAAGAATAAAAGTGGGTCTTAAGACGAGACTTAAAACACTCCACTGTGGGAGCAGTTTGAACATGGAGGGGCAGAGTGTTCCAGAGCTTAGGGCCGACCACAGAGAAGGCCCTGTCTCCCCTGGTCTTAAGTCTGGTCTTGGGCACCACGAGCTGGAGCTGGCTTTCGGACCTCAGAGCGCGCGCAGGGATGTAAATTTGGATGAGGTCCGAGATATATTGAGGTGCCAGTCCATGTAAAGATTTAAAAACAAACAGCAATGTTTTAAAATCAATTCTAAAATGAACAGGGAGCCAGTGCAAACTCTGAAGAATTGGGGTTATATGCTGGCGTTTCCTGGCCCCTGTTAAAAGTCGTGCTGCCGCGTTCTGGACTAACTGTAACCGGGAGAGAGCTTTTTGGCTAATGCCAGCATAAAGTGCTTTGCAGTAGTCCAGGCGACTTGAAATAAAAGCATGCACGACTTGTTCAAAAAGGTTAAAAGATAAAAACGGTTTAACCTTTACTAAAAGACGAAGGTGATAAAAACACGATTTTAAAACGCCATTGACTTGTTTGTCTAGTTTAAAATCGCTGTCTATAGTGACGCCAAGGCTGGTGACTTTGGGACGCACATAATTTTGCAATGGTCCCAAGTCAGTGAGGGCCGGACCAAAAACTAAAATTTCCGTTTTTCCCTCATTCATTATTTAAAAATTCTGGGCTAACCAAGCCTTGACGTCACATAGACAGTTAAGAAGGGGTGTAAGGGGGCCGTGGTTTTTTGTAATCGGCATATAAATTTGGCAGTCATCTGCATAAAAGTGATAAAACACTCCATGTTTCTTAAAAATATCTCCAAGAGGGAGGAGATAAAGAGCGAACAGGATGGGGCCTAAAATAGATCCTTGGGGGACACCACAGTAAAGCGGGGCAGAAGAGGAGGTGGCGTCCCCCAGCCTGACAGAGAAGGACCTCTCAGACAGGTAAGATCTGAACCACTCTAACGCAGTCCCCCTGACATCCACACAGTCTCTCAGGCGGTCTAAAAGAATTGTGTGGTCGACTGTGTCAAAGGCAGCTGTAAGATCTAAAAGCACTAAAATGGCAGAGCTGCCAGAATCAGACATTAAAAGCAAGTCATTAAAAACCTTTAAAAGTGCAGATTGTACGTTTTACAGTGGAAAACTTATAATTACACGAGTATGTCTGACTGGAATCTTAAAAATTGAGATGCGTGAGGGACATTTGTAATGTGAATCACCTTAACATTTCACTGCAAAAACAGAATTTAAAGGTTTACTATATTACCTGTAGAATCAACTAACAATATATTTTTTTGGACTAACAATATATATTTTTTAATTTAACAGGCAGTTATTATGTTACAAAAGTATGCAACACACTTCTGATATTAGGTTAGAATAAGCATAATATTTTGAAGAAAAAGTGATCATTTGAGAAAAAAAAAATTGCTCATTTGACAAATTGTTACACCATTTTTGCTTGTAATTAAAAATAAATATGGGTTTTATCTCGGACTGGAGAACACATTACTCAAAATAAGCAAACTTGACAAACAAAATATGAATATTTTTGACAACGATTAGATTGGAATTGACGAGATTAAATTTTATTTTATTACATTTTGAACTATTTTTTACACTTTTATGACAATGAAGCATTGGCGTATTTAATCATCTGGAGGCCCAAGACAAAACTACACAACAAAAACAACATGGTAAATTGAGTATCAGTGATTCTTACACTTTTACTGTATTTGATAGGAATTTAGGAACATTGATCAACGTTTAATAAAGTGTAAGCCATTTTTCCGAGATCTTTATTTTGTTTGTGCAGTTGGACCGGATGTGACGGGCAGTGCTAATATTGTGAAGGCCGAAGGTGTGTAACTGGTGGGGAAAAGAGAGCTTTTGAGAGTTGGACAGTGGCCTTGTTAGAATGAAACCAGACTGTGGACTTAACAAAATGCCTCTTGAGTTCTTACCTACCAAGCTTGCAATAAATCTTACCAGACCACCGGTTACCATTTGAATCACTTTAATACTCATGTATTTGTGATGGAAAGCATCACTTTAAGAAATGGGATCAATGATTCTTTGAAGGGAGCCAGATCTTGAGGAGTCGTTCCTTTCAAAGAGCCACATAAAAACTAGCTCATTATTATAGCTATAGTATAGCTCGGTTGGTAGAGCGGCCGTGCCAGCAACTTGAGGGTTGCAGGTTCGATCCCCGCTTCCGCCATCCTAGTCACTGCTGTTGTGTCCTTGGGCAAGACACTTTACCCACCTGTTCCCAGTGCCACCCACACTGGATTAAATGTAAAAATTAGATATTGGGTTTCAAAAATGTAAAGCGCTTTGAGTCACTAGAGAAAAAGCGCTATATAAAAACAATTCACTTAACTTCACATTATAATTATTTTTATTTACCTTTTTTTAATCATAGTAACAGTTATAAGATGTGGATCAGAATAATTTAAATCTATACAAATAATAGTCTATTGGTAATAATTATTCAGAAAATCTGACTATGATTTTATTTTTGTTTTGTTTTCATTGTAAACATTCCATGAGGTGATGCCATATCCCTATGTTTTGACTATGACTATTTTGAATGTTTTACTCACCGAAAAATACTGTAGCACAAGAGCCTTTGAACAATAAAATGAATAAAAATACATAAATATCAAATACGGCAAGTATAAAATAATAAAACACTTAAACTTGAGCTACATCAGAAAAATTAACCAAAAAATATAAAAATTACAAATAATAAAAACAATAAAAAATAAAAAATAATAAAAAGTCTGCTATGCTTCCCTTGACTCGGACTAATTTCCTAGTGCAGTTGCCAGTTGTGTGATGTTATAACAGCATGTGCATTAGAAATGGCTCCCAAACAAACAGCTTGCAACAGCGAATCGATTCTCATTGTATACTTAAAAGAGCCGCTCAAAGCATTCGATTTATTTGTGAACGTCACATCTCTACTGCCCATCCCTGCAAATAGCTATCATTAGCAGACAAAAAGCATGGCTAATATGTGTGTGCGTGTGTGTGTGCTACATGGCGAATGTACTTCAAGTGCTTAAAGCTGATATAACCCGGTATATACCTGTAATGCTAACATTAAGTGCCCTCTAAGCAGCTTAAGGTGTATAACAACGCCTTTAATGACGCTTTATGATGGCCACGATTTGACCCTGAAACAGGTTCATTCGGCTTCCTTTATTACCTACATGAGAAAAGGTTTTGACATTGGATCTAACATGTATGCAGTGTATAACAGTGATGCCCTCAGCACAGAGCGATGGGAGAGAGGTATATGGTCAGAGAGTGTTTGGGCCCGTGTGTGTGTGTGTGTGTGTGTGGTGGTTTGTGCAGCCCTTTGAGACACTAGTGATTTAGGGCTATATAAGTAAACATTGATTGATTGATTGATCTTGTCTCATGGAATTGTTAGTGTACAGGAGTTTTTCTTGTTTTTTGTTTATAGAGTATTGTTCTTGTATTATATTGTTTATGTTAAATGTGGAATGAGTGAGAGGGGTTGGGCTATTATTAGCATCTGCTTCATCCAACCCCTTTTCAAGCCTTGCATACTGTAAATATCTCTGCCAAAATGTAAAAAAGCAAACAAACCTGTGTTTAGTTGTACTGTGCAGGTTTAAAATAAATATTTCAATTCAATTCAACATCCTGAAGAAAGACTATTTGCCTTAAATGGGAACTGCATTTTTCTTGGAATTTTTGGAATTATTCACTATACTTATGAGAGACAAAAAGACAAAAGTTTTTTGGGTTTTTTGCATTCTAAACCGGCTCGTTCTTGGTGGCAAGCAATGCAGCTAATGGAAGCAATCCATTCTCCCTCTATATCACTTTAAAAATGCATTAAATAAAACCCCACTAACAATAAGTCATTTACGTTCCGTAATCTGTACAACAACTAAGCTGTAGCAACATTGCTATTGTAAGCGTGAACACTGAGGAACTGGTTTGCCAGCGTACAAACACAATACCATGCTACGGTATTAGCCGTGAACTAGCTACAGCGAGAGATAAGCAAGCTTCTACGTCAGCACCCGAATCGCATTGTTTGTAGTGCACAACACAATGCGATAGGACACCAATCTGTACTGACTGAAAAACGTGAACAATCATATACTGTAAAGTATTAGCCCACATTTCATGTTTTGTTTGTACACAACTAGCTTGACAGCGTATGTGCTGTAGTTGTACTAACAATAACATGCATGACATTCTGTGTGTATCGTGATCAATAGTTTAGTGACTCACTTGATGGACAGCTGTTTGTTTAGTCCCGCTGGTCGGCAACGTTTCCAGTTTATTTTGGGTAAGCAATACGTTTATGTCAAAATAGCTTGCCTCCAAGCTCCACATTTATAGCGTCAAAGTCACGCCGACTTCACTCTTTCGGCTTCCATCTGCTCCCACGTTCAAGCCCCTTCCTCTTCTATAAACAGTAGTTCATCCTCTGTATGTTCAGCTTCAGAAAGATGAGGTTGTGAATCCTCATTTGTCCAAAAAAAGTTGTCTTCATTATCTGTTAATAAGTATGCCATGATTAAAACACACTTATGCTTGTTTCCGGAAGTGGGAACACACATTTTTTGACGGAAGTTGGAAGTGCGCTGCTATGGAAACGGAAATAAATGCGCCGAAGAAATTAGGTTCGGCAATGCATAAAATGACCAAAATGCGGTAAATATTATACATATTACATATTGTTATGACCATGTATTTTTATTACATTATATATAGACTTGCAGTGTGTATACAAAACTTTGATGGAGGGTTTTGAAGTTGTTTTACAGGGCTTTGAATGCTACAACTGTGACTCCCATTAACCGCATCTTGCAAGTGTTTTTTTATCATTTTTAAAATCCTAACAAAAAAAAGCACGTGTATTCTTGTCTCTCGTAATGACTGTGAACGATAGGCAAAATTCCCCAAAAGTGCAGTTCCCCATTAAGAGGTTCCACTGTGTCAGTGAAGGGGGACAAGCAACAGACAAACTTGTATTACATGTGTATTGTCAAAACAGACTAATGTAGGCGCTGTTGTACAAGTAAACTCAACTCTTACACACATAAATATAAGTTAATTACTTTTATGGTAACATTACAGTACGGCTTGGTCAACATGCAAAAACAGTTACAGTGACAATTTTACCTGGTGCTGAGAGGCACGTGGTTCTGGTCTGAGCTCCAATTACAGGCGTCAGAAACTTTGAGCAGGTATCGGTACTTCTCAAAAATCTCATTAGGAGCTTGCATGCCAAAGAAGACCAGGTCCTCGTCTATGATTTTCTATGGGGAAACATTCAAAGAGGAGACGACTGAATGGTTTGATCTTGTAAGTGATTATCTCAAGGTATATACGTCTGTTTAATGCCACACTCACTTTGATTTTGAAATTTTTCTTTTTCAGTTCCTCAATGAATTCGTTTTGCTTTTTGACGGTCGCTCGATCATGGGGCTCTCTCGTTTTCGCCACCAAAATGTAGTCGTATGAGAGTGGCGTACCCTGTTCCTCAGAAATAAATATTTATCAATTGTACTTAATATAAACACTCAATTGAAGGACAGTAGAGAGAGACAAACATACTTGGTTTTTTTATGTAAACAATCTGAACAACTTTATTTCCTTTGGGTCACACCATTAGCTACACCTACACATTTAAATGAGATCCAATACTAAACTGTATCCAAAAACAATAATAATGTGCAATATAATATGTATTTTTTTATGGTTACAGTTTGTAGTGGCGTACAACAAAACGCACATTATTTTTCCTCATGTATCTAACAGGGTCAATCGGCCACTGGTCAGTATCAACCAATTTTCATGAAAAAGTATATGATCCCCATGCATTTTATTACCGACCATAAACGCTGATATCCTCTGGCTGATACAGTATTTATTTTTAGTCCCCTGGGTGACAAGCAGCTAGCAGCTAAATACACGTCTCCATGCACAGTGTGGAGCTGCTCCTCTAACCTAATAATAATTACCCCATAACAGCAAAGAAACTGCATTTCTTTGTATCTTAAAGGGGTCTTATTATGCAAAACCGACTTTTCTTACCTGTTGCCACCAGTTTTTGTGTATTTGAGATCCCCATGAGTCTCCGAAAATTTCAAAAATATAGATAGATGTTATCAAAAACAATATTGCCTTCTTCCAAATTTGCTCAAATTGAGCCGTTTAGAATTTGACATGATTGTCACGTCAGCGGATGTCTCCATATATAGAAGACGTTTACCTGAAGAGCTTTGCGCAAGTCCACCATTTTTATTCAGTTGTAGTCCATAGTTGTTGTCAACAAGTTCTGTATTTTCTCTTTCCTCTTGTTGTGGGGCAAACTGGCTCATACATGCACATGCATGCTAAAATCCTCCACTGATGCAATTTCAAATAAAAAGTAGTGTACTTATATTTGTCAGTAGACTCAATATAGGAGCACTAAAACATGGCTGAGTGGGTGGAGATGCAGTCGAAGGGGGCTTGGCCTGGATCAGGATATGGGCACATGAATACGGCCGCCTACAAAACAGCGCATTCTGAAGAGACAATCAAAAAGCGTCTTAAGGACAGTCTGTAAAACAAATTATATGCAAAATGTTGACCAAAGAACCACCATTACATGATATGTAGACCACAAGGAAGTGTTTTAAATGTAGACCCCTTAAAGTATTATCATCAAGTATCATTATCACTGGAAGACAAGGATGAACATGTTACACACTGAGAAAGAGAATAAGAAAGTAGTTTGAATATTTTCTTGATAATTTTCAACTGTCAATAGCATTTACCATAAATAAATGAAACAATGTGTTATAACATTGTGACTAGTAACGGTATTGGCATCGGCTGATCTCACTCAAGGATGATTGGTATCGGAACCAGCAGCATAAAAGCCTGATCGGAACATCCCTGGTTTCTAGACAACCAAAAATGTTAACACCATGATGCAGTAAAATTCTACAGAACCACAATGTTAAATGAATACGTCTGACAGCATCAATCCAGATTCAGTCACCTTTTATCTCTTAATAAAGTCTCATGAAAGGCTAAGATAAACTCGTCCTTGCAATTAATCATATCTAAGTAATAGGGTTGATGACTATTAAATAAGACTAAATATCACTTTGTTACCCAAACAAACCACAAAATATCATATTGAGACAAAACCTATCATTTACATACCACAGGAGGAGGTGACTTCTGATCATTGCCATTCTCTCTCACAACTCCCATTAATTCCAGAAGCTCTCTGCTGGGCTGTTGGTAGACAAGAGTGATGGAGGTCATGTAACAGATAGCGGCCATTTTAGCATTTTCAACATGACACAAAGTACGAGTGAGACATGGTGGTTTTGAGTTAATAATGTGTTGATATACAGATCAAATCTACAAGAAGATTGTTATCTAGTCAAAAATCCAGTCCAACTCTGTTGTGGGCGTGTGTGGGAGAGAAATGCCACAGTGTCTGTGGTGAGTCACAATCACCACAAACACTGCTTAGGTTCATCAATTTAATGTGACTAAGAAGCATGACATGTAGTGGCATTCTCTCTCTCTCTCACACACACACACACACACACACACACACACACACACACACACACACACACACACACACACACACACACACACACACACACACACACACACACACACACACACACACAAACACACGCACAAACACACGCACAAACACACGCACACACACAGGTCATGAGTGTGGGCATGAAGTAAAAAAACAACATGACACCATAATGTCAAATCCTAATGTAGCTATACATGGTATTCACCAGAATCATTTTCAACATACTGAACATCATACCAAAAACAATGTACACCTGTTGACTGATTAATTGCGGCCCTTCTCATTTTCGCAAAAATGTTTCAATATATTTTCTCAAGCGACAATATTGTTTACCATACTTTCATGTGTTTGTGGTGGCCCGCCAAAAAGAACATTTGGACCGCCACAGTTAGATTTGATGTAAGGGTCTCACTTATTAACAATTTATTCAGTCCCTCAAGGATTTTGCAGATTTTTTTTTGTGACGTTTGGGGTCTAAAATCCCTGATTTTCGCCTGGAATTAGTGGCAGCTTTTTCGGAAGGTTGCAGCAAAAGTGCGGCTTATTTTACATTGAGACAACTTGTGATTTTATAAATTTGGTTTCAATGTTTTAAGTGTTTCTTGTAACATGAACTTTAAAAGCAATTTCAACAATATTTGGCAAAAAATACTCTCGAAGTTTTCCTCGTTTTATACCATACAGACCTAAAAGTAGACAGATTGTAGTTTGTTGTTAAACTACTGTTTTGTTTAATAATAATCACAATTAATTATAAATTACAGAAAAAAACATCGCCAAAGGCTTCCCTATCGTCCGCTGTCTGTTTAGTCGTCCACATGTTGCAGACATTCTGTGTGTATGTTTTACGCTTCAAGAGTTTTTTGAACTCTTAAACATACATTTTTGTTGGAAAACAATTTAACCCCCCATATGATTATTTATTACCTATCGCGCTAATATTTTTTGGTAAATGAGAGACAATGAGAAATTATCATCACATTTCAACATCTCTAAAATGTAAATGCTGCCTTCTTGCTAGGTCAGAATTGCAAATAAAAAGTGGTTATTCATTGCCTTACCCTGGATAAATACATGTTAAATACATATATAAATATATGTAAAACTAGGGAGTAAATGTTTATTACCCAGAAGGCTGAGCGCCACTGACAGGAACAGGAAGTAGGTTTGAGCTACGCGGCAGGATGTCATTTGTGCCATTTGAGCAAAGAGCTGATATATTGATACACTTTGTTCCTGGGTAATCTAAACAAGAAACAAACATTTTCAGCGCAGTTCGGATAAATTTGATCGGCACAAAATATGCAAGGATGTTGCAGCATTGGACAAAGTTGCGAGGCCACGCAGAATTTGCGGTGATAGTTTGAATTTGCCTGAATTGTTTTGATTGCGTCACTTTTTTTTTAATCAGGCAGATGGCGGAGGACATTTATGAAACACTAACACAGTGTCAGTCCAGTGTCGATCCGGGTAGTGAGTGTGTCATACACTCACTAGGGCATCATTTACCCATCAATACCTGAAACTAATTGAGCACCTGTGAGGTATCCTCAAGCGGAAGGAGGGTGGACAAGCGCAAGACACAATAAACTTAGAATTAGACAAACTTTAATGATCCACAAGGGAAATATGGACATGTCGACTGAGAACTGTACTCATTTGTGCTGCCAGCTGTTTAGACAGTAATGGCTGACTTGACTTTGTTGTGCATTGAGTACTCCAAAGTAAATCCAAGTTTCAGTTCTATAGTATTGTTGCCTGAGAAGGTATAACAAAATGGTTGCTGGAATTTGAGGGATGTACTCACTGGTGTCAAGATATGTTGTACATAAACTCAGGTAGTGTATTCAGTCTAATAACATCCAATATAAGAGCTGTAATAAAACTTGAAACAGAAAACTACTCGGGGTGTAATGATTAATCGATGTATCGATTTATATTACTTAGATTTAACTACATTGATCTGTGCTTGGCAAAGTTTGCCTTCTGGAAGATAGGTATCAATCCAATATTGTTTTAAAAAGCAATCAATCGATTTTATCGATACTAGAAAAAGGAAAACATTGGACTTTAGCATGGTGGATTTAAATGAAGTCTAACAGTAAGGCCATTCAATGTTATTCAAATCTATGCGGTTATCTCCATCAGTCTACAAAACAAGAATGGTGGATAGCTACGGTGGCCGAGAAAAGTCACAACAAATGCAAACGCCGCAAGACTATCATTAAACCACAACACAACAACTTTCAGCTACAGCACGATTGTAAAAGCCACAACAAATGATAAATGGGTTGTACTTGTATAGCGCTTTTCTACCTTCAAGGTACTCAAAGCGCTTTGACACTACTTCCACATTTACCCATTCACACACACATTCACACACTGATGGAGGGAGCTGCCATGCAAGGCGCCAACCAGGACCCATCAGCAGCAAGGGTGAAGTGTCTTGCTCAGGACACAACGGACGTGACGAAGTTGGTACTAGGTGGGAATTGAACCAGGGCGCCTCGGGTTGTGCACGGCCACTCTCCCACTGCGCCACGCCGTCCCTCAAAGTTGTAACATGAATTGATTAACATGGACCCCGACTACAACAAGTTGAAAAACTTATTTGGGTGTTACCATTTAGTGGTCAATTGTACGGAATATGTACTGTACAATTTACTAATAAAAGTTTCAATCAATCAATTTAAAAAAAAAAACACAACTTTAAGCCACAAAGGACATGACGGACAAAACAGAAGAGTCAGCGGAGCAATTTCCAGGGACAGAGCAACTTCCCGAGGTGGAAGGTTAAAAACAGTGTAATGAACATAGTATATAAGTGGTATTGAAAAAGTTATTTATTACTGAAAAAGTAACACTTTTCTTACTATTCCGACTTTGTTCATTACACCGTTTTTAACTTTCCGCTTCAGGATGTCAGTGAGTCGACGAAACTTGTCCGCTGTCACTTGTGTTCGGTCTTTATATTGTTGTGTTTTGGATTGTAGTTGTTGTGTCATGGTTTTATGTTATTGTGCTGTGGCGTTTGTATTTGTTGTGGGTTTTTGCAATCATGCTATAGCTGGAAGTTGTGGCTTCATGTTGTTGTTTTGTCGCGTTTGCATTGGTTGTGACATTCTCTGCTATCGTAGCTATTTTTTTTTAAATGACAGTAGTAGCAAGTCTAACCACTGCTCATTTAATCTGAAGAGATTTGATTGCACTTTTTTTTTTATTAATTTAAACTTATATAGTATTTGTATTATTCATATGTCAAAAAACAACATTAAAAGTAGCATGTTAACCTACAGCTGATTCGACCTGAATAGATTTTGGTTGTATTCTTATTTTTGAAACTGATATTGTAATATATTATGTTGGAATAAAAACAGCAAACATAGCAGATACATATACTGTTAAAATGTTGGTTACTGTACTTTTATTGAACATTTCTTGAATATTGAAAATGTGAGCAGGAAGTATTTCCTCTTGTTGATTCAACATAAAGTGTTGGTTGCACTTTATTCAAATAAGATGTGAATGTATTGCCCATTAATTGTGGTTTACTTGCTTGTTTATCTCCATAAATCATTTATACCTAATTTGCTTACAAGAAATAACAGTACTATAGGAATTTTCACATACAGTGCCTTGTATCCAATATTTGTTTCAGTCACATTGGTTGATTTTTTTTTTTTGCATAAAAGTTACTGAATCGATTTCAACTCAAAATCGGTTTGAATCGTATTGCTCTAAATATTTATATCTTCCCTGAACCGTATTGGCAACCAAAAATTCTGAATAAAATTGTTGTTGAAAGGAATCTTTACACCCCTAACCTGCTCAGTGGCCTTGTGGTCAGAGTGTCCGCCCTGAGACTGGAAGGTCGTGAGTTCAAACCCTGACCTATTCATACCAAAGACTATAAAAATAGGACCAGATACCTCCCTGCTTGGCACGCAGCGTCAAGGGTTGGAATTGGGGGTTATATCACCAAAATGATTCCCGAGCGCGGCCACTGTTGCTGCTCACTGCTCCCCTCACCTCCCAGGGGGTGGAACAAGGGAATGGGTCAAATGCAGAGGGTAAGTTCACAACACCTAGCGTGTGTTTGACTATCAGTGGTACTTCAACTTTAATTTTAACAAATAAATAGAAATGCATTGTTGTGAACGACCATATTATATCCCAGTGGGCATCCTTCAATAGATGATGATACTATTTATGTACCACATAAACAAATAAAAAGGAATAATACATTGAATTGGTTGTCTTTTAAATTTGCATATGGACGTTTAGGGGGAATTATATCAAAGTGAAGGAAAAATATTCCATATTAGTACAAGTAATTCAAATTACTCTGCATCTAATCTCTGAAATGTTTACTAAGTGTCTATTATATCGATCCATTTTTATTGACACCGTTAAAGGACTAGTTTTACGAAATTATATAAGAACATTACGTGTAGCTATACATAGGTTAAACAAAACATTACAAAACCGCCGTGAGAATGATGCACCACTGCAAACTACACCCACATACTGAGAGTGTCAATCCAAACTGAACGTTGTTATTGTTATTCAGAGACATTTTAAATACAGCTTTCATAAGCCAAAAGGGTATGAATAATTTTGGACATGCCACTTTTTGTTCAAATAAACGTCGGCAAACTGCCCCCCACCCCACAATGTCTCTTGTACATTGTTTTATTATTATGACACCTGAGTCATTTCCAATCTAGAAAAAACTTGATGGTTTTATACAATTAACTTTATGTCAAAATTTGCCAGGCGTATTAATCATTTTGGTCTTGACTGCATATATAATGGATATTTGTTATATATATATATATATATATATATATATATATAAATAAAAAAATAAATAAAAATAAAATATATATATAAATAAAATAAAATGGTTTGTATTTGTATAGCGCTTTTCTACTTTCAAGGTACTCAAAGCGCTTTGACACTAGTTCCACATTTACCCATTCACACACACATTCACACACTGATGGAGGGAGCTGCCATATATATATATATATATATATAATATATATATATATAATATATATATATATATATATATATATATATATATATATATATATATATATATATATATATATATAACTGAACATTGTTATTATTCAGAGACAACATTTTAAATACAGCTTTTGTATTGGATTTAATTGGACTGTAAAGGGGTACTGTACCTAACTTTGTGTCAGTTAATACTTTATGGCCATGTGGACATTGTGTGGCGTTGTTATTGAGTGTCATGTTGTTGGTTGTTTGTACTAAAAGCTACAGGCCTGTCCGTGAACGCAACACCATACTTTCATACTTTGCTAATGCTGTACATATGATAGGAATTCGCGAATGAACACATTTACTTACCTGTCTCCTGTGGCCAGACATGATTACAGCAGCACTGGAAAGCCAACCCGATCTGATGTGAAAAAAAAATATGTAAATATAAAACGTAAGAAAAAAAAAAAGCAGATTCCACGTCTTCTCGAGCCTGCGATGAGCTCCTGTTTTCGGGCAGGTAACTTCCGTAGTCTTTCTTGGAACGAAGGCGTCGTTGTTTATCCAAAGAATGTGAGGCTATTCTACCTATTGCTGCCGTCACAGTCCGTCACTGTTGTCGCGTCTCTACAAGTCAGTAAACGGCATTAAAAACAAGCGTTGCGGCGGGTTAGCCCCTCAAAGGGAGAGCTGGTGTCGATGAGGTCCTTCCAGGTGCGATGGAATGATATTTAGTGCTGCTTTTTCCTGGTCAATTGATGAGGAGTGACTCACATCGGCCGCTAGGTGGCAGCAAAACGCAACTAAATACCAGAGTCGTGTATAGCTGGTGCGCCTCTCTTATTATGACACATTCACTCAACCACTCATGTGGCAAATGCATTCACCCTACATTGATTGAATTAAGTACTAATTGACAAAAAAGCAATTTTGGCAGAACTTGTGTGTGAATCCTGAAAAGCCAAAGCCAAACTGAAATGCTAAAAGTTATCTCTCCAGCCCAGGGCTAATCTACTGGCAGTCCACGGGGCCAAGGAATGACACCATACCGGCCCTGGAGTTCAGTTCACAACTTGCAAGACAAACATTTTTGCAGAAAAATCCCTAAAAAACAGTAGTGTGCTCCTGTTGTATAGAGGAGGTGCACTGTAAACCAGGGGTGTCGAACGTACGGTTTCGTTGCACTTGCGCAAAGACAATAAAGACCTATCCTATCTTATCCTATCCTGTTAGGCCCCCAAACAGTTTTTCTCCGGCCCACCTGATGAGTTTTCTAAGTCTAAAAATGTGCTTCCTTTTTTTTAACAAAATAAAATGCTGTTCTAAATGCGTCCACTGGATGTCACAATAACAATTCTGTTAGGCAAGCAAACGAGGTACACAGTAAAGGGTGACTGTGGCTCCTCCTCTTCGACCCACATGTAACTTAAAACCTGCCGTTTTATGTCTTCTGCTTCGAACACATCGTCATTTGGCACCCTTACGTCCCCAAAATGTCTCTGTCAAATATGAGAAAAGTGAACTTAATCCTTTTGAACAGTTTTTACCTCCGTTTTATACGTTTCTTGAGTTAGCGATGGATCGATACGTGGACATGACAAAGGAGGTGTTTGATTCCTACAAGAGTTTAAATGTTGTGTTTTTTGTTCAATCCAAGAAAGACTGTGACTTAAAGTTTAATCCTGGCTTTGTAGATGCACTGAGACAAAGTCTAAACTCATTGTGTTTTTGAAGCTGCACCAATTTCCTCAGAATTTTCAACAAACTTGAAGTGTTTTTTCCAGAGGTTTATTTGTGATTTGTACGTTTTCAGAATGTGCTTGTTCTATTTTAGGCTAAAGTAAAACAAAGTGGAGTTGCTTTATTTTTAAGTTATCGTGCCATGATTTTACCATTTTGGCCCACTTGGGAATAGATTTCCCTCCATGCTAAAGATAAAATGAGTTTGACACCCCTGCTGTTAACACATTGGCAGATCCTTGTATTGACATTTTGACCTTACTACCAAAACTTGTGATTTACATAACTGAGGTTTTAAAGCACATTCACACAAATAAATACCACACTGACACAAATATAAGATTTGATTTTAAATTTACTGATGTAAAAATGAGGCTTCCGGGTCTGTGCGTTCTTGTGTGTGTGTGTGTGTGTGTGTGTGTGTCTGTCGGTGTGTGTGTGTCTGTCTGTGTGTGTGTGTCTGTCTGTGTGTGTGTGTGTGTGTGTGTGTGTGTGTGTGTGTGTGTATTCTTGTATTTCTACCCTTCTTGAGACATCAACAAGAAAAAGTACTTTCCATATGAGGACCGGTGAACAAGTTAGAACATAAATCATGGTCCAAATACGGAAAACCATTGCACCTAATAGAGAAAGTCTCATTTCCACCCCTGGTGGTGAAGTCTATTCAAATTAGGCTGGTCCCAAAAAGGAGCGATTTTTCAAATTGTCTCTGTGTATATTTTAAAAGTGCTCTCCGTCTGGTCAACATATGAAATAACAAGTGTGTGTAAATTGAAACGTGCTCCATTTGGCCAAAATTAATAAAACAAATAAAATCAATATGTATATAGAGACTGTAATAACGTGAAGTAAATAATGAAGATTAAAAACCAATTACAAACAAAAAAATCCCTAAAAATTTTTACTAAAAGTATTTTTCTCATGTGTCGACTTTTTTCTGATAAAATTGGGAACAATTTTTTACAACATTCTTTCTGCTTCTGTAATATTGCAATATTTTCTCGTAAAATTGTAACTTTTTTTTATGTAAAATTATTCATTTTTAATGCAAAATGGTGACATTTGTCATAAAAAATTCTGACTTTTATCACAGTATTTACCTTTTTTTTGTTATTCTTGTAAAATAGTGAAATTTTTTGAGCAAAATTCTGATTATTATTTTAATATTCTTATAAAATGGTGACTTTTGTCGAGTAAAATTATGACTCTTTTCATAAAATTGCAAAATATTTAAGCTTTTCTTGTAAAATTGCGACCGTTATTGAGTAAAATTCCAACGTTTATCAAAATATTGCACAAATGTTTCGTTTTAATGTTTTGACTTTTGTTGAGTAAAATTTAGACTTTTATTACAATACTGCCAAAATTATAAGTTTTTCTTGTGAAATTCCAACAAATTTTTCACAACAAGCTTTTTTATATATGCATAATATGTATGTATTATTATTGTTGTAAATATAAATCTTTATATATCTAGAAAAGTTGGTCTTAAAGAGGTAAGCATATAGTATAAAGGGCATGGCTTATTGGCTGGTCTGCTTTTCGCAATGTTGCCAAAATAATGTTTGCAGTGATATTTTTGAACCATTACATTTTAAATTGTACATTGTTGAATGTCAATGTGACATTATTCTTGATAATCGGATTATAAATAAAGAAAAGAGACGGTGTAGGCTCTGTACACTGTAGGCCAAAGCCTCTTGTAGAACTCTGACCCCACACTGTGGGGGTGATAGTGAGCCAGCAGATGCATGTTTCTATCATGTTTTATCAGTGAGAATGCCGGCGTTATTTTGTTTTGCAAATGCAAGAACAATGTTTTAATCATCTGCTGAGTGAATGATTGAATGAATGAATGTCGCTGCCAATATCGAGGGGTATATATCCAAGATCAAATACTTCTCCAAACTGGACTTTCCGACAAAACAAAGGTGACCATACCAAAGTACATTTTCAAAGAGAAAAGCTGAGTTCCATATGACGTCACGTCGCGTCTTAATTCACACGATGATCAACCGGTTTAAGCGTAGCATTAAAGTAAGTGAGAGTGACTGTAGAGTTTGAACAGAAAAGGCTGTATTGCTGGCCTGTTCTTGGGTGGTCCAGTCATTTAAATATAGAGATAGGACAGAGCTTTCATATGGTCCCGAAAGAAGTGCTTCATAAAGTTAATAAAGTTAGGGAAAAAAAACAAAGGTGCTTCAAATTGGCCCATAAAACAATCAATTTCATCATCTTGTGGAATATGATCAGACCATGCCTGTGTCTGCAGCCATCACTTTGTAAAATGTTTGTTTGAACATTTGATTTGTTTGAAAAAATTTGTGCAATGCATTCGAGTTTATTTTCTACTATATTAGTAGTGTTTGAGAGCAGAAGGAAATGGAAAGAAAGGACAACAGATTGTTTTAGTTTGTGTTCGTTTGTTGTTGCTATGCCTAAATATATCTACAAAGGCCTTCCTAGTAATAAATATTGTAATTGTTGGTCCCATCCATTATATTTTCATTTTCTGTTTTCATAACAGAAACTAATAGCTTAGTTGTTTTTGTTGTGCAGGAAAGCCACTTGCTTTATTCGATACAGATTACCACATTATAGCGTATTTGGTGCTATTCGTTAACTTCAAGAAAATATCCTTGATAGTATTAATAAACTAGATGAATAAATTTCGTAAGCTGAACAGCATATACTGAATCTTGATAACCTCAAACAAAGATTCATGCTAAACAACAGGGATACATACAGCTAAATAATGAGACAAAATATGAACTTCACAGCATAAAAACAACTGCAGACATGAATTGTACTTAATACTTAAAGCAGCACTAGATAACTTTTCAACCTTCATAAAATGTTTTCATAAATTTCGGGATGATACATTGACTAACAACTAGTTAAATGACACCTCTGTCGTGGCCTGAATTTTTTCTTGCCCTGATGTGGGATCAGAGCCAAGGATGTTGTTGTGGCTTGTGCAGCCCTTTGAGACACTCGGGATTTAAGGCTATATAAATAACTTAGATTGATTGACTTTGATAAATGCACCCCAATGTATATGCCCAAATTTGCATTAATGCTGATAAATAAACAATAGCCTAATGGGACTCTAGAGCAGGGGTCCCCAGGTTTTTCTTTAAAAAATTTGGCCGAGGGTCGGGCTGCATATATATATATATATATATATGACATTGCCTTTGACACCTTCAACAACATGTACAAACCGATTGTTAGTCCGGCAACATGTTGTGTGTAGCTTCCGCAATCACACGAACAAGATTGAAAGGCATACTGGGTGATACAGAGTACACTGATGGTTGTGATATAAACAATTTTAACACTCTTACTAATATGTGCCACGCTGTGAAGCCACACCAAACAATATTGACAAACACATTTCGGGAGAACATCCTCACAGTAACACAACATAAACGGAACACAACAAATACCCATAATCCTTTGTATCCGTGATAACCCCTGAATATATTTTACACACCCAACCCCGCCCACCTTACCGACGCACGGGAGGTGGCGGGTTTGCTGCTAGCGGGGTGTATAAAATAGTCTGGATACAAAGGATTCTGGGTATTTGTTGTGTTGCGTTTATGTTGTGTTACTGGGATGATGTTCTCCAGAAATGTGTTTGTCAATCTTGTTTGGTGTGGCTTCACAGCATGGCGCATATTACTAAGAGTGTTAAAATTGTTTATATCACAACCATTAGTGTACTCTGTGTCACCCAGTATGCCTTGCAGTCCTGTGCGTTTGTCTGAGGAAACCACACACAACATGTTGCTGGACTGACAAGCAGATCGTACATGCTGTAGAAGGCGACAAAGCCAATGGCTTCATTGCACGCCCTAATACTTATTGTCTGGGTGACTTCCGGCAGTCATTCTAAAAAATATTAGCGTCTCCTTTTGTTTTCTTCGCTTTGTGACACGGATCTTAAATGTCTCTTTGAATGGTAAAGGATACCGATCCCAGAACCATGTATATCAAATATTTCCGGATGGTTCAACCGCCACTCGCCCGAATCTAATTAAAATCTATTTTTTCGTCATGTCACCCGCCCGAACCGCGGTTTATCCGCGGAATCCGCGGATGAGACCGCAAACCGCGCATCTCTAATATATATATATATATATATATATATATATATATATATATATATATATATATATATATATATGTATATATATATATATATATATATATATATATATATATATATATATATATACAGCTGTATGTATATATATATATATATATATATATATATATATATATATATACAGCAAATATTCCTCGCGCACTAATTGACTGAATGAGCGTGCACTTGCCACCATACTTGCGACCTTAAGACCTCAGAATTCGGGAGATGGCGGGGGGGTTTGAGGTGGAGGGGGGCGTGGTTGTGGTTGAGGTGGGCGGGGTACGGTGGTAGCGGGTGTGTATATTGTAGCGTCCCGGAAGAGTTAGTGCTCCAAGGGATTCTGGTTATTTGTTCTGTTGTGTTTATGTTGTGTTACGGTGCGGATGCTCTCCTGAAATGTGTTTGTCGTACTTGTTTGAATCAGAATCAGAATAGTTTTTATTGCCATTGTTTGAGAACGGGTTCACAAACTGGGAATTTTTCTTGGTGCAATCGTGCAACATAGAAAACATATAAGACAGAATAGGTAATAAGATGAGCTGTAAGTGAGCTATCAGATCTTGTTCTTGTTCATGTGTCTGATGGCGAGGGGAAAAAACTGTTCAGGTGGCGGGAGGTGTGGGTCTGGATGGACCGTAGTTTCCTGTCTGAGGGGAGAGGGGAGAATAGTTTGTGTCCAGGGTGAGAAGAGTCAGCTGTGATCCGACCCACATGCTCCCTGGTCCTGGAGGAGAACAGGTTCTGGAGGGATGGGAGCTTGCAGCCAATCACCTTCTCATTAGCACGTACGATGCGCTGCCGTCGATGCTTATCCTGGACTGTGGCGGCCGGGAACCACACGGTGATGGAGGAGGTGAGGATGGACTAGACGATGGCTGAATAAAACTGCACCAGCATCTTGGTTGGCACCGTAAGTTTCCTCAGCTGCCGCAGGAAGTACATCCTCTGCTGGGCCTTCTTGATGAGGGAGCTGATGGTCGGCTCCCACTTGAGGTCTTGGGTGATGGTGGTGCCCAAGAAACGGAAAGAGTCCACAATGGAGACGGGGGTGATAGAGTCAAACAGGGTGAGAGGGGATGGTGGAGCTGTGACTTTCCTGAAGTCCATGATCATCTCCACTGTTCTCTGGGCGTTCAGCTCCAGGTTGTTGAGGCTGCACCAGGACGCCAGCCGGTCCACCTCTCTCTTGTAGGCAGACTCATCGCCATCTGAGATGAGCCCGATGAGGGTAGTGTCATCCGCAAACGTCAGCAGCTTTACTGACTGGTGACTGGAGGTGCAGCAGTTTGTATAAAGGGAGAAGAGCCAGGGGGGAAGTACACAGCCCTGAGGAGTACCATTGTTAGTGGTTTGACTGTACCAGACAATCTTCTCTAGCTGCACGTGCTGTCTTCGGTCCGTCAGGAAGTGATAGATCCAACTACAGAGGGAGTCGGGCACGCTGAGCTGGTAGAGCTTGTCTCGTAGCAGTCCAGGGAGAATGGTGTTGAAGGCAGAGCTGAAGTCTACAAACAGGATCCTCGCGTAGGTTCCTGGGGAGTCCAGATGCTCCAGGATGAAGTGGAGGGCCAGGTTCACTGCATCATCCACAGACCTGTTGGCTCTGTAGGCGAACTGCAGTGGGTCTAGGAGGGGGGGCGGTGACGTCCTTGAGGTGGGGCAGGACCAAGCGCTCAAAGGACTTCATGACCACAGACGTCAGCGCAAACGGCCTGTAGTCATTGAGTCCTGTGATCCGTGCTTTTTGGGGGACAGCGACAATGGTGGAGGTCTTAAAGCAGGAGAGGTGTTAAAAATGTCTGTGAAGACAGGAGCCAGCTGATCCGCGCAGTGTCTGAGGGTGGAGTGGGAGACACCATCGGCCCGGGGGCCTGTGTTCAGCTTCAAGAACTGCCGGTGTACATCCTCCTCTCGGTTAGAGAGGGCCTTTAAAGTCCTGTGATGTTGTTGGAGTCATGTGATGTCCTTGTAGTCCTTTAAATCCTTTTAGTGGAGTGCTGGCATTGGTGGGGAGGTTCATGGTGGGGGGAGCAGATCTTTGATGAGTTGAAGCCCGTTCATGACGACAGTAACGTATGTTGAGGCCCTGAGCGAGAGTTCGGTCATTCAGGGCCTGGGGGGCTTTGGGCTTATAGTTCGTAAGGGCCCTTAGCCCTCTCCAAACGGCCGCAGAATCACTGGAGCGGAACTGTTCCTGTAGACAGTTAGAGTGCACAGATTTAGCTTTCTCCACTTCCCTGTTGAAGAGATACTTCGCTTCTCTGTAGGTACTCAGGTCCCCGCTTCTCCACGCAGCCTCCTTCTTCTTGCGCAGCTGTTGGAGCTTAGGTGTGAACCAGGGCTTGTCGTTGTTATAAATGTGGTGTGGGTTCACAGTGTGGCGCATATTTGTTACAGTGTTAAAGTTGTTTATACGGCCATATGACCTGTATGGCTGTTGATTATGTATGCCTTGCATTCACTTAAGTGTGTTTAAAAACCCATATAAATTATGTGACTGCGCCGATGCTGTTTGTGTGGAGGAAAAGTGGACATGACTACAGGTTTTATAGGATGTTAAAGGCAGTGCCTTAAAGGCACGCCCCTAATATTGTTGTACGGGTGGTAATTGGGAGGAATTCAGGAGAATGGTTGCCCCGGGAGATTTTCTGGAGGGGCACTGAAATCCGGGAGTCTCCTGGAAAAATCGTGAGGGTTAGCAAGTATGCTTGCCGCACACTTGCCCGACACTGCAGCGCAAGCGCGATGTGACGTTATCAATGGAAAAATGCCTTTTTAGACAATATGATTTGCCTGAGTGACTAGGAGACCGCAAGAGTAACAAGCGGTAGAAAATGGATTAAAAAGGACGGATTAGAAAAAATAAAAAATAAAAAAAATAAAAATCAATCATTAATCAATCAATGTTTATTTATATAGCCCTAAATCACAAATGTCTCATAATAACAATATTTTTTTTTAACTTAGGACTTCCCGCGGGCTGCATTTTGGTCGCTGGCGGGATGTTTTCGGCCCGTAGGCCGTAGTTTGGGGACCACTGTTCTAAAGAGTCCAGACCATCACCTGATATCTGCAAGTGCCTCTAAGTCACGTGATTGCAAATCAGCTATATTGCATGTACTTCACATCTTAATACAGCAGAAGGTAAGAAAGATTCCGAATGTTTTTATTTTTTTATTTTATCAACGCAGATAAATGAGACTAACAAACATTTGTTAACTACATTTTTATGAAAGTAAATGACTATCATCATTATATTGTTGTCATCTTAATGGGCAGCCTGTATTAAGATTGATGAGAGAATATGAATTCCAGTTAAAAAAAAAAAAAAAGTAAAGTCCACAGTGCCTCACCTGCCTTTAAACTCACCACACTGGCAAAACCTACTACAGCCTACTTTAAGATAGCCCCTCGAATATAAACTGGAACGTTTCTGCATGTCGAGTTCGAATTGTCTCTCCTCGCTTGCATGGATGTGGGTAAAAGCCCCAAAATAACTGCATAACAGGAAAACTGTTCTTCTTCTTTTTCTCAGTTGCTTTAAAAATATTTGAACCAATCAAACAAACTCGCATTGCATAACACTTGATCATAACTGGGAATTTTTGCTCCGTCCTATTTGTACTACAAACGTTTATATTAAAATGCATGCTGTACATGCACTATAATTAATACTCATCCTTCAAACAGGTGGGCCTGCTTGCCCTTGTTATTACTTACGGCTATTAAATTCTGGCAGTGCACAACCAAGAAGACCCATATGTTGAGAATGGACAATATGAGACTAAAGAAAAAGTGGTGAGGAAAATGAGTGGCTGTGTTTCTATGTATACTGACACACCCATCAGAGCAGGCCAGCATAATTACACAAGTACATACTGTGGAAGCCACATTAAGGGGCGACAAGGAGGCCCTGAAACTAAATTTAAACCAGAAGAAAACACACGAGTGACGTTAGGAAAGGGGAAGGTTGGAAGTAGAGGCTTCTCTGAACGGGGGGATGGGATGCGGAGCGGGAAGATAGTGGTTAAAAGAGTCAAAATATTGCTACATTAGAAAAAGTTAAATACTTTAAACTATTCATATAAGCTCACATGGAGCCTAACTATGTCACTGCTTTGTCCAGGAAACCATGTTTTTGGGTAGTGTGAAACTGAGCTAACTCAAACTACAAAACCCAAAACCAGTGAGGTTGGCACGTTGTGTAAATCATAAACAAAAACAGAATACAATGATTTTCAAATCCTTTTCGATTTATACTCAATTGGATGGACTGCAAAGACAAGATACTTAACGTTCGAACTCGAAAACGTTATTTTTTTTTAGCTCATTTGGAATTTGATGCCTGCAACATGTTTCAAAAACCTGGCACAAGTGGCAAAAAAACTGAGAAAGTTGAGGAATGCTCATCAAACACTTATTTGGAATATCCCACAGGTGTACAGGCTAATTGGGAACAGGTGGGTGCCATGATTGGGTATAAAACCAGCTTCCATGAAATGCTCAGTCCTTTACAAACAAGGATGGGGTGAGTGTCACCACTTTGTGAACAAACGCGTGAACAAATTGTCAAACAGTTTAAGAACAACAGCTATTGCAAAGAAATTAGGGATTTCATCTATGGGCCGTGATATCATCAAAAGGTTCAGAGGATCTGGAAAAATCCCTGCACGTAAGCAATTATATTATTGACCTTCTATCCCTCAGGCCGTACTGCATCAAAAAGCAACATTAGTGTGTGAAGGATATCACCACATGGGCTCAGGAACACTTCAGAAAACCACTGTCAGTAACTACAGTTGGTCTCTACATCTGTAAGTGCAAGTTAAAACTCTACTATGCAAAGCGAAAGCCATTCATCAACAACACCCAGATACGCCGCCGGCTTCGCAGAGCCCAAGCTCATCTAAGATGGACTGATGCAAAGTGAAAAAGTTGTCTGTGGTCTGACGAGTCCACATTTTAAATTGTTTTTAGAAACTGTGGATGTCGTGACCACCGGAACAAAGAGGAAAAGAACCATCCGTTTTTTTATAGGCGCATAGTTCAAAAGCCAGCATCTGTGATGGTATGAGGGCGGATAAGTGCCCAAGGCATGGGTAACGTACACATCTGTGAATGCACCATTAATGCTGAAAGGTACATACAAGTTTTGGAGCAACATATGTTGCCATCCAAGCAACGTTATCAGGACGCCCCTGCTTGTTTCAGCAAGACAATGCCAAGCCATGTGTTACAACAGTGTGGCTTCATAGTAAAAGAGTGCGGGTACTAGACTGGCCTACCTGTAGTCCAGACCTGTCTCCCATTGAAAATGTGTGGCACAATATAAAGTCTATAATACCGCAACAGAGACCCCGGACTGTTGAACAAATTAAGCTGTACATCAAGCAAAAATGGGAAAGAAATCCACCTGAAAAGCTTAAAAAATCGGTCTCCTCAGTTCCCAAACGTTTACTGAGTGTTGTTAAAAGGAAAGGCAATGTAACACACTGGTAAAAAATCCCCTGTACCAACTTTTTTTACAATGTGTTGCTGCCATTACATTCTAAGTTAATGATTATTTGCATAGAAAATTAAGTTTCCCTGTTCGAACATTAAATATCTTGTCTTTGCAATCCATTCAATTGAATATTAGTTGAAAAGGATTTGCAAACTATTGTATTCTGTTTTTTTTTTTTACGACTTACACAACGTGCCAACTTCACTGATTTTGGGTTTTGTAGGAGCCATCACAAAAAGATGCCATCCGTGTGATGAATTCCGTACCCCTTTCGTTGATCATGTGGTGGTATGTGCAGGACCATGAGAGAAGCTGGCCAGCGAGTCCATCCAGTGGTGTCCTTAAAGAGAGGGAGTCAGGGCATGTTGTCGTTTGGAATAATGTGAGCTATGCACCAGGTTCAACGCCTACCTCAAATTCAGCGTCTTTTTTTAACACAACATACTCCCCTTTTCTGAATGCAATTGAAGATTTATCTCTCAGCATAGCAAACCGCGACCTAAAGACATAGCACAATCTCCTGGAGGCATGGCCCAATGCCTGTGAAAATATTTATCTGGAATACATCCTTGGCTGGACACAATCCACATTGAGATATTTCCCACAATGTTCCCAGAAGGTGTGATGTTGATGAAATAGTATGGCCTGACCCTGACCTGAGACTAGTTGTTGCTGATGCTGTCAATGCTGATGAACGTATGTGTGCTATATATAGAAATACTACGAATTAAATGGATGGATGGATGGATAACTTTATCCTGAACTTTTTGGTGGAAATGTGTTGAATCAAATCTTACAGTCCTCATATACAAACCCTGTTTCCGTAAGAGTTGGGAAATTGTGTTAGATGTAATATAAACGGAATACAATGATTTGCAAATCCTTTTCAAGCCATATTCAATTGAATGCACTACAAAGACAAGATATTTGATGTTCAAACTCATAAACTTTATTTTTTTTTTGCAAATAATATTTCACTTAGAATTTCATGGCTGCAAAACTTGCCAAAGCAGTTGGGAAAGGGCATGTTCACCACTGTGTTGTATCACCTTTTCTTTTAACATTACTCAATAAACATTTGGGAACTGAGGAAACTAATTGTTGAAGCTTTGAAAGTGGAATTCTTTCCTGTTCTTGTTTTATGTAGAGCTTCAGTCGTTCAACAGTCCGGGGTCTCCGCTGTCGTATTTTACGCTTCATAATGCGCCACACATTTTCAATGGGAGACAGGTCTGCACCGCAGGCGGGCCAGGAAAGTACCAGCACTCTTTTTTTTACAAAGCCACGCTGTTGTAACACGTGCTGAATGTGGCTTGGCATTGTCTTGCTGAAATAAGCAGGGGCGTCCATGAAAAAGACGGTGCTTAGATGGCAGCATATGTTGTTCCAAACCCTGTATGTACCTTTCAGCATTAATGGTGTCTTCACAGATGTGTAAGTTACCCATGCTTTGGGCACTAATGCACCCCCATACCATCACAGATGCTGGATTTTGAACTTTGCGTCAATAACAGTCTGATGGTTAGCTTCCCCTTTGGTCCGGATGACACAATGTCGAATATTTCCCCCAAAAATTTGAAATGTGAACTCGTCAGACCACAGAACACTTTTTCACTTTGCATCAGTCCATCTTAGATGATCTCGCGCCCAGAGAAGCCAGTGGCGTTTCTGGATGTTGCTGATAAATGGCTTTCGCTTTGCATAGTAGAGATTTAACTTGCACTTACAGACGTAGCGACAAAATGTACTTAGTGACAGTGGTTTTCTGAAGTATTCCTGAGCCCATGTGGTGATATCCTCTAGAGATTGATGTCAGTTCTTGATACAGTGCCGTCTGAGGGATCGAAGGCCACGGTCATTCAATGTTGGTTTCCGGCCATGCCGCTTACGTGGAGTGATTTCTCCAGATTCTCTGAACCTTTTGATGATATTATGGACCGCAGATGTTGAAATCCCTAAATTTCTTGCAATTGCACTTTGAGAAACGTTGTTCTTAAACTGTTTGACTATTTGCTCATGCAGTTGTGGACAAAGCGGTCTACCTCGCCTAATCCTTTCTTGTGAAAGACTGAGCATTTTTGGGGAAACTGTTTTTATACCCAATCATGGCACCCACCTGTTCCCAATTAGCCTGCACACCTGTGCGATGTGCCAAATAAGTGTATGATGAGCATTCCTCAACTTTATCAGTACTTATTGCCACCTTTCCGAACTTCTTTGTCACGTGTTGCTGGCATCTAATTCTAAAGTTAATGATTATTCGCAACAACAAAAAAACGTTTATCAGTTTGAACATCAAATATGTTGTCTTTGTAGCATTTTAATTTCCCTTTGGGGATTAATAAAGTATTTCTCATCTCATCTCATTTCAAATTCAACTGAATATGGGTTGAAAATTATTTGCAAATCATGTTATTCCGTTTATATTTACATCTAACACAATTTCCCAACTCATATGGAAACAGGGATTCTAGTTTAGGTTTACACATTATTTCCATTGCTCATGGGTAAAAAATTGATCAGAACCCAGAAGTTAGATGTTTCTACTTTTGAGTGAGTTTTTAGAATTGTGTGTGAAGATTTGAGAAATTTGTGAATTGTTCCAAGAATTATATGAGCATTTGAGAAAAACTGTCACATTTAACATCATGTTAATGTTGACAACGAAAATGTTTTGCTTCACTTGTTTCTGTTTTTCTATACAAACTTTTATGTTCACCCGTTGGTCATTTTATTTTGTGACTTTGTATTTCAAGATGAAAGTGCTTTGGGGAAAATAAAATGCCTACCTATGGAAAGTGCATAAGACTTAAAGTTGGTTGATTGTTCCTACATTTTTTTTGTACTCAAAAGTCCCATCAAGACTGGGTAAGAAGCTACTAAGCCAATAGAAATTAATACATGAAACTATAAGTGAAAATATTTCAAAAGCACTGAAAATATCTTACCGCTTATCCTAGGATCAATGGCTATCAAATTGTTCATTCACTGTATAAATTACATTTGTAAAGTAACAAAGGACTTAAAATTAGTATTATTTGAAGACAACACAACACACAGAAGCTAACACAAGCTAATACAAATAACAGAAGAAATGAACACATTAAAGAGATGGTTTGGCAAATACAGACTATATTTTAATTTCAGTAAAACAAAAATAATGCTATTTGGTAACAGCAGGAGATAAAGTCAAACACAAATACAAAAAGAGGGAGTAGAAATTGAAAGAGAAAATAAACAATATTTTGGGGTGTAATAATAGATGATAAAATTAACTGAAAATCTCACATAAAAATAGACAACATATGGCAGCAATAAATAATTATATAATGAATAAAGCTAAATATATTTCAGACCAAAAATCACTTCTTATTCTTTACTGCTTGCAAGTGTTACCCTATTTAAGTTATTGTGTAGAAATATGGTACCATAACTACAAAAGTACATTACATTCACTAATTTTGTTACAAATATAATCAGTTACAATTATTCATAATGTTGGATATGGATAACATACAAACTCTTTATTTTTTAAATCCAAAATATTGAAATTCAATGATTTGGTGAATTTATAAACAGCTAAAATTATGCACAATGCAACTATAATCTGCTACCCAAAAATCTGCAACTTTTAGTAAGATAGTCAAAGAGGATAAATATATATTTTGAGAAAATATAACTTAAAGGGGAACTACACTTTTGCATATTGTTCACAATCATTATGAACGACGTGAAAAGCGGTAGAAAATCATGGATGGATGGAAATTTCACTATATAAATTTACCCAATGTTATTAAAAAAGTTTTGATTTTGAATTGAGAATCGTTACCCCCAAGAATTGAATTGAATTGAAACGTGTGGTGCCCAAAGATTCACAGCCCTACTGAATATTAACAAAGTGTTAGTGATATTGGTATTATAAGCGCTAACGCAGACAAACAATTTGTAGCGGCGCTGTGATCACTACAGTGTGTGCCAATGTTTACATCATCGATTGGTCTGGTGTTTCCTTGCATCCCTGCTCCCTGGTAGATTACAGAAGATCATAAATCATGTCTCTCACTTGGATAGAAGAAGGCTGAGGATGTATTCTGACATGCTGGTACATTTTGACAGCCAAATTAGACCTGGATTATACAGTAAGTGGTGATTAATTATGTTTGTTGGCTCTCATAAAGTCTGCAGTGAGCCGTAATCAGTGATGTTAAAAAAAAGCAAATGTTAACCGCGCATGCTTAAACTGATGAACATATGTAAATATCACGTTATTTTATATGTGGCTGTTACTACATTGCATATATATTTACAGCATATACATAAAACATTAACGGAGGTGTTTGGATGTTTTTTATGGGCTTTATAGGCACAATAGAGCAGCTCCTGAAGACCCCCTATAAGCGAACTATAATTGAATGTATTAAATATTTAGAATGCATAAAAAAATACATACGCCATCATGTCTTTCATAACGATTGTGAAAAATGGGCAAAATTCCCAAAAAAGTGCAGTTCCCTTTAATACATTTGTATGCACTTAAAACCTTTGATATATCAATATGTGGAATTTAATTGTGAAATGGTTTAAGCAAAGAAGTCAAACCATGTACTAATATGATCCAGTTTAAGAAACTGTTTAAACTCAAAGTGTTTACAAAGTACAAGGAGGAAGAATTATGACAGAAGTCTTGAACTTATTGAAAATTATATATTCTTCATCTCATTAAGTGAATCATAACTGACTTAAAGGCCTACTGAAATGAGATTTTCTTTTTAAACGGGAATAGCAGGTCCATTCTATGTGTCATACTTGATCATTTCGCGATATTGCCATATTTTTGCTGAAAGGATTTAGTAGAGAAAATCGACGATAAAGTTCGCTATTTTTGGTACTTCCTGAAAAAGCCTCGCCTTGACCGGAAGTCGCAGACGATGACGTCGCAAGTGTGGGGGCTCCTCACATATTCACATTGATTTTAAGGGAGCCTCCAACAAGAACAGTGATTCGGACCGAGAAAACGACAATTTCCCCATTAATTTGAGCGAAGATGAAAGATTCGTGTTTGAGGATATTGATAGCGACGGACTAGAAAGAAAAAATAAAAACACGATAGCATTGGGACCTATTCCGATGTTTTTAAACACATTTACTAGGATAATTCTGGGAAATCCCTTATCTTTCTATTGTATTGCTAGTGTTTTAGTGAGTTTAATATTACCTGATAGTCGGAGGAGTGTGTCCATGGGTGTGTTGACGCCATGTCTCACGGGTGTCGACGGCAGCTGTACGGACGACACAAGCTCAGCTGATATCCGGTAAGTGGCGGCTTTTTAACCACAATTTTTTCACCGAAACCTGCTGGTTGACATTCGGTTGGGATCCATGTCTGCTTGACCGAGCTCTGATCCATAGTAAAGTTTCAGCTCCGGGAATTTTAAACAAGGAATCACCGTGTGTTTGTGTAGCCAAAGGCTAAAGCTTCCCAACTCCATCTTTTTACTGTGACTTCTCCAATATTAATTGAACAAATTGCAAAAGATTCAGCAACACAGATCTCCAAAATACGGTGTAATTATGCCGTTAAAGCAGACGACATTTAGCTGTGTGTGTGTGCAGCGCTTATACTTCCTAAAAACGCGTGACGTCCTGCGTACACGTCATCATTACACGACGTTTCCAAGACGAAACTCCCGGGAAATTTTAAATTGTAATTTAGTAAACTAAAAAAGCCGTATTGGCATGTGTTGCAATGTTAATATTTCATCATTGATTTATAAACTATCAGACTGCGTGGTGGGTAGTAGTGGGTTTCAGTGAAGTGAAGTGAATTAAATTTATATAGCGCTTTTTCTCTAGTGACTCAAAGCGCTTTACATAGTGAAACCCAATATCTAAGTTACATTTAAACCAGTGTGGGTGGCACTGGGAGCAGGTGGGTGAAGTGTCTTGCCCAAGGACACAACGACAGTGACTAGGATGGCGGAAGCGGGACTCGAACCTGCAACCCTCAAGTTGCTGGCACGGCCACTCTACCAAACGAGCTATGCCGCCCCAGTAGGCCTTTAACTATGTATGAAAATAACTGTTGTGTTTAGGATGCATTGATGTAAATAGTGTACAAAATGAGAACAAGAGGTGAACATATGTGTTAGTAATTGCTATGAAATGGAAAAGTTAAAGTTAAAGTACCAATGATTGTCACACACATACTAGATGTGGCGAAATTATTCTCTGCATTTGACCCATCACCCTTGATCACCCCCTGGGAGGTGAGGGGAGCAGAGGGCAGCAGCGGTGCCACGCCCGGGAATCATTTATGGTGATTTAACCCCCAATTCCAACCCTTAATGCTGAGTGCCAAGCAAAAGGTGTATGATTTAAAAAGCTTTGCTTCTTCCCACTCCTTTTCAGACATGTTGTAAAGAAAAATTAATTATATGTAAAATATAGTATATCATGTTCCGGCTCAGCTCCTTCTTCCGTTGTGGTGAAGAAGGAGCTGAGCCGGAAGGCAAAGCTCTCAATTTACCGGTCGATCTACGTTCCCATCCTCACCTATGGTCATGAGCTTTGGGTCATGACCGAAAGGATAAGATCACGGGTACAAGCGGCCGAAATGAGTTTCCTCCGCCGTGTGGCGGGGCTCTCCCTTAGAGATAGGGTGAGAAGCTCTGCCATCCGGGAGGAACTCAAAGTAAAGCCGCTGCTCCTTCACATCGAGAGGAGCCAGATGAGGTGGTTCGGGCATCTGGTCAGGATGCCACCCGAACGCCTCCCTAGGGAGGTGTTTAGGGCACGTCCAACCGGTAGGAGGCCACGGGGAAGACCCAGGACACGTTGGGAAGACTATGTCTCCCGGCTGGCCTGGGAACGCCTCGGGATCCCCCGGGAAGAGCTAGACGAAGTGGCTGGGGAGAGGGAAGTCTGGGTTTCCCTGCTTAGGCTGTTGCTCCCGCGACCCGACCTCGGATAAGCGGAAGATGATGGATGGATGGATGGATGGATGGATGGATGTTGTAACTGGGGCAGCACTGTGACACAGGGGTTGGTGCGTGTGCGTCACAATAAGAAAGTCCTGGGTTCAGTCCTGGGCTTGGGGTCTTTCTGAGTGGAGTTTGCATGTTCTACCCGTGACTGCGTGGATTCACTATGGTTACTCCAGCTTCCTCCCACTTCCAAAGACATGCACCTGGGGATAGGTTGATTGGCAACACTGAAATTGGCCCTAGTGTGTGAATGTTGTCTGTCTGTCTGTGTTGGCCCTGCTATTCAATGAGGTGACAACCTGTCCAGGGTGTACACTGCCTTCCGCCCGAATGCAGCTAAGATAGGCTCCAGCACCCCCCGCACCCCTAAAGGCACAAGCGGTAGAAATGGATGGATGGATGGATGTTGTAACTGCATACATGTTTGAAATAAAGTTCAACCAACCAAGACTTGTTTATCCCTTTCCGTATTGGTTAGTTTGATTCTGCAGCCTGTCACTACTGGATCAGCCGCCTATTTGTATATGCCTGACTGTAACACTACTAATGTGTTGCCAGAGACGTTTCAGGCATTTTTAGTCATTCTCCACTGCAGATTGGTTAACATTTGAATCAGATTAATAATGATGATTAATTAATTTGCATTCATTCCGACAACCCTAATACTTATATGTTGGCATACAAACTTTGACTATGTCGTTAGTCACAAAACTTGGCATTGTCTTGCTGAAATAAGCAGAGGCGTCCGTGAAAAAGACGGCGCTTGTGAACATTTTTTTTAATTCAAGTACCCCCTAATCAGAGCAAAGTATTTTTGGTTGAAAAAAAGACATAAAGAAGTAAAATACAGCACTATGTCATCAGTTTCTGATTTATTAAATTGTATAACAGTGCAAAATATTGCTCATTTGTAGTAGTTTTTCTTGAACTATTTGGAAAAAAAGATATAAAAATAACTAAAAACTTGTTGAGAAAATAAAAAAGTGATTCAATTATAAATAAAGATTTGTACACATAAGTAATCATCAACTTAAAGTGACCTCTTTGGGGATTGTAATAGAGATCCATCTGGATTCATGAACTTAATTCTAAAAATTTCTTCACAAAAAATTAAATCTTTAACATCAATATTTATGGAACATGTCCACAAAAAAAATCTAAAAAAATATAGCTGTCAACGCTGACAACATTTTTTCATTTCTTTTCACAGTTTATGAACTTACATTCATATATTGTTGAAGTATTATTCAATAAATACCTTTATAAAGGATTTTTGAATTGTTGCTATTTTTAGAATATTAAAAAAAAAATCTCACGTACCCCTTGGCATACCTTCAAGTACCCCCAGGGGTACGTACGCATACCCCCATTTGGGAACCACTGTCCTAAAGCTTTAGTAAAACTTTGTAATATTACTATTCTGTCTTATGGTCCTTCTTACTCAACATATATGTCATCCGAAAAAACTTGGGATTGACCAGTGATATTTATTACCTGAAAGGAAGAACCACTGGCTGTTTAGGCTTTTATTTAATCATTTTTAAAATAATGACATTATTTTGTGCAAACAATTGTATATAATGAAAGGGAATAACAACATAATTGTATTTTTGATAATATTCTTAAGACTGTATTGTTGCAGGCAGCACGGTGGTACAGGGTTTAGTGCATGTGCCTTACAATACAAAGGTCCTAAGAAGTCCTGAGGTCAAGCCCAGGCTCGGGATCTTTCTGTGTGGAGTTTGCATGTTCTCCCCGTGACTGCGTGGGTTCCATCCGGGTGCTTTTTTGTGGACTTCTGAATCTTCCTCCCGGGAGCCTATCGGCCATGGAGACCAGCTGTTGGGTCTCTGCCGCACCAGAGTTCGTTTGGAGAGACTGGAGGAGATGCAGATGAAGAGACAGGACTGCGGAGCTGGCACTGAGCGCTGGAACGAACAAACTTCACAGTGTCTTGGCTGAATGAGCTGGTACAGTCTTCTTGGACGTATCCTCGCTCATCCATGTGGACTGGACACTGGCGGAGAGTTAGTTGGCGATCGAGAGTGGAGTCGGCTCTCTTGGTTGCTTTGTTGGGTCTGCTCCTGTCTCTGGCCATGCTCTCTCTACCCCAGCAGCCGATGGCGTGGAACACCGCAGAGGCCACCACAGTGTATATTTTTATTTTACTTTTTATTCATAGCTGTATGTAGAAGTGACTGATTGCATCAGCTCCGCTACTTAAATGTCTTTCATGTCCTTTGTGTTCTGTGATGTTTGATGTTTCCCTCTTACACTATGGCTATGAGCTGTTTTTTTCCCTTGGCCTCAGTCTGGAACCCCTCTCCGGGGGGCCAGGCTTGGACCGATTTTTTATTTTATTTTAATCTTTTATTTTTTTTTCCCCATTACCCCCACTTGTTTACCTGTATCTCACCTTTTTTGTAAGGGGCGCCGGAAGTTGGCAGACCCGTCAGCGATCCTGTTCTGTCTCCCTGTAATGTTTGTCTGATCTTGAATGGGATTGTGCTGAAAATTTTAATTTCCCCTCGGGGATTAATAAAGTATGTCTGATACACTAAATTGGCCCTAGTGTGTGAATCTGAGTGTTGTCTGTCTATCTGTGTTGGCTCTGCGATGAGGTGGCGACTTGTCCAGGGTGTACCCCGCCTTCCACCCGATTGTAGCTGAGATAGGCGCCAGCGCCCCCCGCGACCCCTCAAGGGAATAAGCGGTAGAAATGGATGGATGGATGATTCTGATTCTGATTCTAATACTATGGCTTCCTCCCACTTCCAAAGACATGCACCTGGGGAAAGATTGATTGGCAACACTAAATTGGCCCTAGAGCAGGGGTCGGGAACCTTTTTGGCTGAGAAAGTATTTTTGTGAGAGCCATACAACTTTTTTTTTTTTTTAACACTGAATACCACTATATGCGTGCATTTTTAAGAAAGACCAACATTTTTAGAGTATAATAAGTCTCTTATTCTTTTTAATAACATTGTTATTCTGAGGCTAGCCAAAAATAAATATAATACTTCTTACCATTAATGCGACTTTTTAAACAGGTGCGGTAGAAACCGGATGGATGAAGGGAAAATGCATGAGAATGTTTTATATTTTGAACGTTATTTTTGATACTGTGATTAGCAGCGGATTTATTCATTACTTATCGTGTTAAGCAATGTCAGCTAAAATTTATCCGAGAGCCAGGTGCAGTCATCAAAAGAGCCACATCTGGCTCTAGAGCCATAGGTTCCCTACCCCTGCCCTAGTGTATGAATGTGAGTGTGAATGTTGTCTGTCTATCTGTGTTGGCCCTGCGATGAGGTGGCGACTTGTCCAGGGTGTACCCCGCCTTCCGCCCGATTGTAGCTGAGATAGGCGCCAGTGCCCCCCGCGACCCCAAAAGGGAATAAGAGGTAGTAAATGGATGGATGGATGTGTGCATTTGTGTGTATCTGTGTTGGCCCTGCGATGAGGTGGCGGTTTGTCCAGGGTGTACACGCCTTCCGCCCGAATGCAGCTGAGATAGGCTCCAGCACCCCCCGCAACCCCAAAAAGGGACAAGCGGTAGAAGTGGATGGATGTATTGTTGCATTAAACATTGTTAAAATGTTTACAAATAAGTGAATTGATACAATTGTAATTACAGATGACTACTGACCCATTTAGTGAAGTGTTCTGAATCAGTAATGACATGTTTTTTGTAATCAAGGCTCCAAATTATATTGGCAAATCCGATTGGCTGACAACTATGACGTAACAACTTTATTTCAAACTCCACCCCTAAAAACGAGGTAATGGTGCTTTGAAAGACGTCGTAAAGAAACAATTTAGCAAACAAATCCAAAAAATGTCTAAGTAATGTAAATAAAATGTTAGGTTACGGATGTCAACTGAAGTAGTTGAATAGAGCGTAACGTAGACAGCTTTAGCTAACATTCGGCCTACAAGCTTTGTGTCCCTCTATCTGCCATACCAAAATTACAAGGTTCTCATCCGGGTCCTTTTTTTGGCTTTTGCCTTGGCGCCACTCCCTCCGAGCACCTCCCTCTGCACTGTGGGGGCAATTTAGGGAGCAGGCGGCGGTCACTGGGTGAGTGGGACCCTGCAAGGAAGGAAGCTGAGTCACCCAAGAAACGACACACACGTCGGGAGAAGAGGCCGTTGAGCTTGGAACAGCCAGGTTTGGATTTACGGGAGTATTTTTTTTTTCACCGTCAAGCGACGCAAAAATGCACCGACCAAAGAGCGGCAATGGCGGGGTCAGCCTGATTGAGATGAGTCCATCAGACTCCTCTAATGGTACGTTTATAAAAAAAAAACATCACCTCCCTTTTTAGCAATGTGGCTGATACTATTGTAATTGCTGTTATTTGCAATATTTTAGTGATAAACTTTTTAAACACATTGCAATGTTTGTGGGAAAAGTATAGCAAGTCGAAACCATCCTGAAAACAGCTTTCTGACAGAATGACACTTAAATCCGCCGGTATTTGAATACATTTAAATATCTAACTACTTGGTCCTTTTTTCATTTGAGCTCCAATAGGATTTTGTGGCTATCAAAAGAAGTGTTAAATCTAAATATGTTGAATGAATGAATATTAATGACAAAAACATAATAATACATAATGTTTACAGTGTTATGCCTGCGGTCTTTATGTGAGATTCTGCACGTCAAAGAGCA